>NW_026726044.1:0-47836 GCF_029784015.1 Lycium ferocissimum
ACAAAAACACAAAAAATAACAAGAGGGAAAAAGCACCAAGAAAAAAGAAGCATCAACAAAAGGGAAACACATACTTTTCGGCATGGAAGAAATTATCGGTAATAACTTTATAATCAACTTGCTTTGAAGGACCCAAGACAACGTACGAGGAGACTTCGGACAGCGAAAACTTGAAAACCCTCGAAAGATGGAAAACCTCCAACGACACACATTTAAAGCGTAAGGAAACCGATCATATAGCGTGTAAATGGCATGCTGCGAAAGTCTTCACACAACCACGAATCGTAGTACCAACCAATTAAAACTAAGAGAACCCCAAGGATAAGACACGTGAAAGGCGTCATCATCGATTATCTTCGTTAGATGACCTTTAACAACACGTTTCTCGTTACGACCCAACAAAACCCTCTCCATTATATAGACCTCGACCAAGTCTAACGGGATCGCTAGATCTTTCCCCGAAACCACCGGCCTGATTACTTGACTTGATGCGTAAGAAACTCTGCGAGATGCACAACCTTATTCTATCTGATTTGGAAAATAAAGTCTCGACAATCTGTTGATGCGCTAGACATAACACTAAAATTGCCCCAACACAAAGAATCTAAACCGGTAATAAGACGGAAAGACTCGGAATCAAATACACGCACGCGATCAAATATCTTAAACTTTAACGCCAACTATCATTCTAGATGAAAGTTGCGATAAAATCGAAACAAATGGAAAATACTATCACTCGGTGGACATCAACCAAATCCATAAATTGTCCAAACACACCTTTTTCAACAAGCCCAATTGAGAGACACTCCAAAAGGACAAAATCAAACTCTAGAAAATGAAAATCACCACTCCGCATGCCTACGTGACAGTGTTCAAACTTAACCAGGGATGTTCCTCACCTTAAACGAAAAATTAATGTCAACGAAACCAAGAATTTACATAAGAATAAACCAAAAATGAGAATGAAAATAATTAACATATACCATAATAAAAAATCGACCCTGGAAGTGGTACACAATACTGCGTAATAGAGAAGAAAGAACCAAAAACACATAAGATTGCATAAAAAGCTAACATTATTAACAAAACAACACCAAAAACACATAAGATTGCATAAAAACCAAAATTATTAACAAGACAACACCAAAAAACCAAGACACACATAAATTAATTAATTCATGAAGTTATGCGGAACGAGGCATAACTTTATGCGAAACCGCATAACCCACGATTTCAAAAACCAAGAAACTGCCGGACCCGGCATATGTTGCCTCAGACAAACACAGTCTTCATGAAAACACAGGTTACTAAACAAAAAAAAAAAAATCTTAAATTAAAGTTTATAATCAGGAAAACATATAAAATTTCATAAAAACCAACATTATTAACAAAAAAAAAACCAAAAAATCAAAACACATACAAAGCGACTTAAATAACGAAATTATCTTAGGAATAGGCATAAATTCGATTTCAAAATAAAAATTACGCCGAACGAGGGCATATGTGTCACGACTTGAGCTACGGGCCATGAGGGTATCAAAGTGACCACCGAACAACGCTTATTCCTTTACTCATCTACTCTTATTCATAATGTATACTCGTGATCATAGAAAACTATTAACATTTGAAACATATTTACTTTTATAAACATAAGCCCCTTTGGCTATCAAAATAATATATATACATACGTGCATATATATGAAAGACTGTGAGACCATGCTACCCACACATACGTATCTACGAGCCTCTGCTAAGTACTAGACATATGGACGGGACGGGACCCGTCGTGCCCGAGAATATATGTACACAAAATCTTTGTCTCGAGATAGCACCTGCGGAACAATGGAGTGCTCTCGGTCGGCTAATAACCTACGAGTGCGAGTTTGCCTCCTGTCTACGTGGGCATGAACACGAGCGTCAAGAAAATAGACGTCGGTACGAACATTTATGCGAGTATGTAAGGCATGAATGAAATGATCATAGTAGAGAAATCATAAGACATAAGATGAGGACATAACCTTCGAATGGATACATTTTATACATATATCATACATAACATATCATATGAATTACCACGCGTATACATCGTCATATCATTCATACATCATCGTATCATACATATATCATCATACCATTCACACCTCATCATCGTTAATCCGCGTCGGGTACCCGTACGTATACGCCCCCGGTAGTGATGATCATGTCAGACGCCTTCTAAGGCGCGGTGGAATCATAGCGACCGCCGTGGCGGTGACATGTCCGGCCATGTAGGCACGGTGGAATCATAAGCAGCCCGCCTTAGCGGTGACATGTCCGGCCAATTAGGCGCGGTGGAATCACATCGTCATACATATCATATACTCATCATCATACATTTCATAGGTATATTGTAAGCCAAACATGATCATACATATTATAGACTTATGATTGTTAATTACGTTATAGGCGTATCATGGCTTTATCATAACTGAGCATTATTACATATACATACATCAACAAAACACACATTAGGACTTGGAGGCGACTATAGCTATGTCGGGGTGACATAAGGTCGTGGAAACGAAACTACATTATGGAGTAATCAAATCATCGTATCTCGCCTTGAAGGGACTAACATTTTAAGGTGAGTGTGTGAAAAGCACCGGTGGAACCACGCTTAGAATCATTGACTTCGTGGGCGTCATTTCTCACTTTAGGACTCTTTAGTTTTAACTCATCATCGTCAATTATCATACTTGTGCCTTATATCTCTTCTTTATCTTATACATGTGTAGCTCCTTATAGTCATAGACTCATCGTCATTACTATCGTGCTCATAATATCTCTTATCTTTCTCTTGTATGGCTATTCGTGAACGTGGGCTCTTAGTTCTTCAGAATTTAGGAGATTCATGGAGGAGGAGGAAAATCATGCCTTGAAGGGAAAGAGACTAACATCATAAGATGGGTCTAGCAACAATGAATAATAGCAAGGAATCGTATGAAGGTCATTAGCTTCGTAGAAACATTATATCGTGGGCTATAGCTTCTTTAGACTTAAGCTTATCATCATCATATCATACTCATCGTGTATCTCTACTCTCGTATGACTATTCATGGACAAGGACTCATAGTTTTCTTTAAGATGGGAAATTCATAAAGAAGGAGGAAATTCATGCCATAAGATTCATGCCTTAGAAGGAAAGGACTAGCCTTACATACCTTTGTCGTTTAACTATTCTATTGCTTGCTCGTTCTCCTTTAATGCACACGTTCTACCTTCAAAAGGATTCGTATCGACATTAGCTAAACATTTATAAAGACGTGCTTACTAATGCTAGAGAAAATTGGGCAGCATTTCCTTTGTTTATACAACTTCCTCCATATTCCATATCAACTCCCAAACGTTAATAACAACTATCACGGTATCATAAACAACAATCATCATTTATTTGCGTTATCCACATTTGACAATTTCACTCCAAATTTTCCATAATCATGACCAAAGTCCATTATCACGTTATTTCTCATACAATACTTATTCCATGTTCTAAACGTCATTTATAACGTATTTACAATCTCAACATATCAATATCCACAACTCAATCCAAACTTCTACTCAACAATGACACTATTCCCCATTTATGACCCATTTCGCATATTCTTCTACAATTCAAGTGTTTCAACTTTACAATACTTCAAACATTATGAAAATACCATAAAACTTACCTTAGATAATGGTAAAATAAGTCTTGAATGGATATTCCCTTCTTACACCAAAATCCCTAATTCACTTCTTTTGGAATTTCTTGGTTTAGATGACTTTAGTGAGGTTGCATATACTTGATTCACTCCAATTCTCATTGTTGATCCTTGATTTCCTTGGTTTTCTTGTGGATGAGATATGTGGAAGGTTCTAGAGGTCTTGAGAACTTGTGGATGAAATATGTGGAAGGTTCTAGAGGTCTTGAGAAGTTGAAGAAAAGTGTGGAAATGAAATAAATGAAATGGGAGCATCATTATATAATTGAACTAAGTTCGATACGTCGGGACTTCCACCGGATACATTTCACGGTCCGTGGATCAGGGTGTTGGCCGTGGTTCTGGTCGTGGTTCACGACCAGCCAGTCGACATTTCTGCTGGCAGTTCCACGGACCCATCCACGGTCCGTGGAACATTATATGGTCCGTGGAACCTTGGCCGTGAAACTCACAGTTTCACCAAAGTTGTTCCCGTCGTCTCATTTGATCTCCAATCCTTATGGAACCTTCTTAACACTTTTTTATCACTTCATTAGCAATCTAAGGGACATTATAACTCTTCTCCAAAACATTATTAAGATATCATTAACTCGATACGCGTAACTTTGCCCGACACACAACTTATAACTCGCTTTCCTTAACAACTTTCTTTCCTTAACTCGAATGTCTTTGGAAATCTTAATTAGGACCATTGAAGACTATTTCTTACTTGTTCAAACCTCGTATACGTCATGTCCTTCGTTAGTCTATTCACTGTACGCTAAGGGAAAATTTCCAAGGTGTAACAATATGCCGCCTCGCACAAACAAATTCTTCACAAAAACGCATTATTAAAAAAACAACGAACAACATAAAACGACGGTTGTTCGGGCAAAACTTCAAAGATTCAACAAAAAGAAAACCAAAACGCATATCAAAATCAACTAAAACATATTACGACATCCATAATACGACATTCAAAAAACCAAAATATATACATGGGAACGAAACTAAAAGTTCAAAAAATCATACGGACACTTTAACAAAACACTATAATTTTAAATAAAAAAGGATCAATTAAATATAAAAAACGACGAAGACAAAGATATCAATTCAACAAACAACAATTTAACATAAAAACAAATATTGAAACGAGCAAAAGATCCAAATTCGTACCTAAATTTTGGAACAGATAAACGGACACAAAACGGAGGAGGAATGAAGAAGCAAAAAAAGAAAAGAAAAGGGCAAATTACGAAATAGAAAGGGTTTTAATGGGGTAACGGTAATTTCGTCAAAAAACTTTCATTAAACAACGGCGAGGCAAAAATTAAAGAAGGCATAAATGAGGGGCAAAATATAAAGATAGCCCAAAAGAAGGGCACTTCGCGCAAAAAAAAAGACGTGGTTAAGCCAGGTAAAAAAAAAAAGCTTGATAACAAGTACTTGTAAGAATTTTAAGACAAAGTTAATATGTTTTGTAATGAACTTTTTGAATTGTTAAATATAAAATTATTGAAAAGATTTGAAATGATATGATTAGAATAAATTAGAGGTAGTATAACCTCTATAGGGAAAATATTTACCACGGCTAAAGAGTCCTAATAGAACTCTTATTGTTGTCTAATCCCATCAGATATTGAATTTCAAAATAAATTGAAGCTTGAAGTAATTGCACATTTTCTTATCAAGTTCAAGTGTTTACAATTCCTTGGTTTTATCATCGTAATTGCAGGACTTTTCAAATTTAAAAATTTATATTTAATTAATTATATATATATATATATATATATATATATATATATATATATATGTAGGAGAGGTGCTAACAATATGATTAAGCCAAGTTTTAAATTTGAATTTAGAGATAAATATCTAAAACAAACATTATTAATAAAATCTACTAGATACTCCCATAGAGATGATAAATAATTTTTATATCTTAAATGTAAACCTTATGCTGATAAAATATTGATTATGTTTTCAGTTTCTTTAAGTACTTAAAAAATTAAATTACAATACATAAAGAAGGTAGTATCGGATATATACTAAAAATCAATTTGAATTAAAGTATGATAAGTCCTTGAATTTCAATAGAAAAATAATTTTTTTTCTTATTAGAGATTTTTATCCTCATCTAAAAAATATTTAATCATGATATAGATACATTAAATTTAAATAATATATTTAATCAGATTAGAAATAATTATTATAGTTAAATGTTAATTGGACTTGAAAGATAAAATATTTAAATTTGGATATTTGCTTCTTCTTTTTCGTTAGAAGAGAAATTGAAACAAAAGAAGAAGAAAAACGGATAAGGTAGCTCATTTTATGGAGAAATTTATTTCCATGAGTACATAGTATTTTGCTTGCAGTTTAGTAAAACGTTAATAATTTTTTAGTTTTAATTTGAAAATACTTTTACGAATTTGAATTTGAATTGGGTATTAGAAAAATCACTAAAAGATGGCAGAATCAAGAAAATAAAAAAAAATGAGTTTGAATTTGAATTGAGAAAAATAATTAATTTAATTTAAAATATGTGACAAAACTATTTTGAATTTGAAATGATCCAAATAATATTTTCAGCATAATATGCACAATTTAAAAAATATATGTGTAGTTAAACTGAACAAACTAATAAATATATCTGAAATATGTATTAATTAAAATAAGTTCTTCAACATGATATAAAACACGGTGGTGAATGAGGATAAGGATGACTAGGATCCTAAAATATCTTTTAAAAATATTTGCTCATATTAGCTTATCTATTCTAACTAATGATTTTCAAATTTGAATTGGAAAGAAGTTAAAACTCTTAAGATTTTATATATATTCCCCAGTAACACATAAACATTAACACATAAACATCAGGTTCTCTTCTCAGTTCTCAATGTGACTGTTTATGCCATCATGGCTTATTTTTAAGAGTTATTTTACTTCCTATTTTTGTCGATGATTCTAATTAGTTCTATTCATGATTATCATGTTTTTTAATTTGGACCTTACGTTTGTGTTGAATGAAATTATAAGTACTAATCAGTGATATTTGTAGGTTTTGGTTAATAAAAACTATCAAATGGCGAAAAAGATGATTTGCAAGTTCAACATATGATGCAACAGGAAGAAAAAGTTCAAGCATGGAAATAGAAGAAACCAAAGCCAAATATTTCATGAGCCTCGGAAATATGATCATTGAATTATTTGAAAAACTTCAATGATGAACGGTTGCAGTTGGAGGAATTGAACTTTCGTAGGTCGGTCTTTTCTTTATAGATATGACAGCCAAACAATGTCAAATTTTTTTACATGTACATATAAACTAAAACAAAAGGTTTGTTTTTTTATCCTTCTAAATCTCTTGCACATGCTTCTCTTTTATGTTTTGTTATTCGCCACTTTCTTTTTGTCAGATGGATAATTTGATGAGTATCTCAAATTAGTAAAACAATCTAGAGTTGTATTTAGCTTTTTAGATTGTCTTACACTTTTGCTCTTTCTTTTGAATGTGCAGAATCCCCCACAATGCATCTGGAAGGAAAAAAAAATGACGCCTATGTTTTTTAATTAATAGAGTTGGAACTTATCTGACATATATTTCATATATTTTGTTATTAGTTTACACTTTATCTGAAAAACAAAGTTTGAAATTTGAATATGTTGGAAGGATCATGTTTGGCAAACATTTAAACTTATCCTTATCACAATTGTAATTATATGACTTTAAAAACTCAAAGATATCTTTCTTTATAAAATAAAGAATTATTTATTAAGTTAAAAAAATAACACTTTTTGAATTGAAATATAAAAAAAAATTAAATTTGATTTGAAAGAAAAATAGTTTCAGAAAAAACATGTTAAAAATCAATTTGGATATATCGTAAAGAATTTATGTTTTTAACAAAATAAAGAATGAAAGAAAGAAAATAAAAATAGAAAAATATGTATGGAAAAATGTAAAAAAGTAAAATAACATATCAAATTTGGCCTATTTCCATTTTGGGTATGTTTACTTTTAAATTTCAAACTCAAATATGTAGATTAGGATATATATTGTTGATGAATGGGTTATACATGTTTATTTTCAAATTTCAAACTCAAATATATAGATATGAGATAAGGATATCTCCAAATTCTATCTTTTCAAATATTTATTGTGTTTTTTCTTAAAAAAAATTACTTTCTAACAAACTGATATGTTATGTGATTTTGAATTTATATAGAATTTAAGTTGAATGAAAAGGCCTTAAGGTCAACTACAGTTATCTCACCAGCTGCTATCCCTCCCCCACAGGTGCTAGTATCACCAAAGGCTACTCAAAGATCATATGCTGATTTGGTGGCACATGGGAGTAAAATACCTATCCTACAGAAGACAGCACCTGTCAAAGTACTGAATACTTTTTCCCCATTGAGTCTTGGTAGTATGGAAGGTGTAGCTGATCTGCCTCCTGATGGTGGGGGGGGGGGGGGGGGGGGGAGGGCAATCATCTTCCAAATGAATGGCCTCATCTGGAATGTGAGGAGGATGAACCAGCCCTTCAAACAGAGGGACCTAGGGTCCTATCTGAAAAAGTATAAGATAGTTTTTTTTGGAATCCTGGAGACTAAAGTAAAAGAACATAAATTTACTGAGAGCACTGCTAGAATTGCTAAACAATGGACATGGGCACATAATTACACTGAGGCACCTAATGGAAGAATATGGGTACTATGGCAAGATCATCATATTCATGTTACTATTAAGGAGGTGAATGCTCAATATATTCATTGTGAAATTATGGATAGAAGATCAACACTTAGTAGTGCCATGACAATTGTATATGGGAGAAATACTATAGAGGAAAGGAAAACACTATGGAGTGGGATTATGAGGATTGGAAGTACTATGAACACACCTTGGTGTATTTCAGGAGATTTCAATATTCCTTTGATGTAAGATGATAGGTTTGTGTCACGACCCAACCGGAGGGCCGCGACGGGCACCCGGTGCTAACCCACCCGGGCACCTCTTAACGTACTTTCACATTACATCTAGGTGAGCCACATAGCTAAATCATACTTTTCATTCATCAATCATACTAATCCCATTGGACAACAATACATTTATATCATCATTAGCAACTATGCCCATATCAATGTACATAAGCCGACGAGGCTAACAAAATGATATCTAAGATATAGGCCGACAAGGCCAAACACATCTAACCATATACACATGTTTACGAGCCTCTAAGGAGTGGATGTCATATCATATAGGCGGGACAGGACCCCGCCATGCCCATAAATATGTACACAAAAGAATAAATACCAAAAGCTGTAGCTCGAATGAAATGGAGCTCCGCTATGTAGTCCCCGAGAAATGAAGCTATGGATCAAGCTCGTCTCCCCGCCACCAAGGAGATGACGTTAAATGTCCGTCCACAAATAAAAGGACGTCAGTACGAAGAATGTACCGAGTATGTAAAGCATGATCAACATCATTATAGAAGCATAATAAGCAATATGAGAAATAGCATAAGATGGAAGGTAGTCGAACCCTAGTCATAAACACTTACTTGCTTTTCATAGGGACTTTTCATTTCTAATGCGTGATTGTGTACATACATCCATATCCGTATCCGTACTCGTTTACATTCCATGTCCTTATTCGTATTCGTAGTCATATTTCCATTCATACTCGTATTCATTTACATATTCATATTCATAGCATTTCCGTATTCATATTCATATCATATACATAGCATTTACATAGCATACCCGACCGCGAAGGTTCGGTGTTTCACATACCCGGCCATGGCAAGGCTCGGTAAGTATACATACCTGGCCCTACTAAGGCTCGGTGGTTATCGCATACCAACCGGTGGTGCGCTATATATATATATATATATATATATATATATATATATATATATATATATATATATATATATACATATTATATTCTACCCGGCCATATAAGCTCGGGGTTCACAATAGCCATACATAGGCACATATACATAAAAGCTCATAAACATCTTTAGCATCATTACTATCGTCGTTCATTACATCTATCCCTAGAGGATTACTCATCATAGGAGGAATTTAGTACAATCGTAACATATCGAGAATCATGAGTTTAGTAGCTCTCAAAGATGGAATCATTTGGAGGATATCATAGGCTCATAGAATAATAGATATTTGGCCAAGGAACCATGCCTTATGAAAGAAGGGTTAGCCTTACGTACCTCTTCGTTCAACTATTCTATCACTTGCACGTTCTCCTTCAATGCTCACGTTTCTACCTTCATTAGAGTTATACTAACATTAGAAAATTGATGGCTTAGTATGCGT
This sequence comes from Lycium ferocissimum, assembly GCF_029784015.1. Taxonomy (NCBI): domain Eukaryota; kingdom Viridiplantae; phylum Streptophyta; class Magnoliopsida; order Solanales; family Solanaceae; genus Lycium; species Lycium ferocissimum. The sequence goes on from NW_026726044.1 coordinate 10,059, forward strand.
GACTAAAGCTAGAGAAAATTGGACAGCATCTCTTTTATTTATACAACTTCCTCCATATCATATATCAACTCCCAAACATCAATAATAACATTCACAACATCATAACAATGGTCTTTATTCATCTACATTATCCTTACTTCTCAATTCACTTCCAATCATCCATATCCATGGTCATAGCACACTATTACATTTGCTCATATACAATGTCTATCCCATGTTCTCAATATCATTTATAACATGATTATAATCACCATACATCAAGAATCATGACTCAATCCAACTATTACTCAAAAGTGACGCTATTCCCACATTCATGACCCATTTTCTATTTCCTTCTATAATCCAAGTGTTTCAACTTTCAATACCTTAAACAGCATGGAAATACCATAAAACTTACCTTAGATGGTGTAGGAATGACCCTTGGGTGGAAAACACCTCACTTGAACAAAACCCTAGTTTCACCTTCACTTGGATTTCTTGTCTTGGATGAACTTTAATGGGTTTCTTACACTTGATTCACTTGGTTTGATGAATTTGATCACTAATATCTCTTGAATTCTTGTGGGAGAAGTGTTCTAGAGAGTTCTAGAGAGAAGGGGTGAAAAATGAAATGAAATAATGAACTTGGTCCCCTTTTTAATAACTTAAAAATCTGACCCGTCGGGAAAATATACGGACACTTATACGGTCCGTATAAGTGACCGTGAAATCACCCCTCCAACATCTCGCTTCTGTGTCCATTATACGGCACATTATACGGTCCGTATAATCCCATCAGTGAGAGACCTTCACTGTGACGATTCTGCGGACCATTATACGGTCCGTATAACATTATACGGACCGTATAACCCATCTGCTTCACTGATCTTGTTCTCGTCACTTCCTTTGATCTCCAATCCTTATGGAACCTTCTTGATACTTGTTTAACACCTCATTAACAATCTAAGGGACGTTATAGCTTTTCTCCAAAGCATCATTAAATCATCATTAACTTGCTACTCGTAAATCCTTTCCGTCACATATCATATGCCTTGCCTTCTCTTGGCAAACTTTCTCGCCTAACCTCGAATGTCTTTGAAATCTTACTTAGGGTCATCAAATGTCATTCCTTACTTATTGCAATACCATATACTTCATGCTTTTCGTTAGCCTATTCACTGTGCATCAACGGAAAATTTTTCGAGGTGTAACAGTTTGGAGGGCAACCAGTGGCTGAATATGAGACAAGGGACTTCCAAAAAGTGATTGATAGTTTGAACTTAATTGATATGAAAACAATCAGATTTCACACTTGGACCAATAGGCATGTCTAGATCAGGATTGATAGAACTCTTTGCAAAAGTTTGTGGGTGGTGTAGCGGGCATTGGGATTTTAAAGTTTTAACGACTTGCACATGCCTCATAAAAGGAGGGAGGTCTCCGGGAAAGTACAATTGTCAATCCTACCGGGAAAGTCAAAAAAATCCACCAACTACTTAATGGTGCTCTAAAGGATACATTTTAAAGTCGCCACCCAATTTTTAGGAAATTAGGAAAACCGATTCGAAAAGGGTTCATTTAAAACTATTATTTTAAAGAAACCCAATCTACCAAAGTCCGGGTAAGGGTTCTCGTGATCCCCCTAGGAAGGTGTTAGGCACCCCAAGATAAGGATCCGCTCAAATGCGGTTTACCTATGGGTTCTAATAGTGTGCCTTATGATTATAAGTTTTTTTTAGATAAAAATTGCTTAAGTCTAGATTTCCACAATAAGGTTAGTCATCATTCATGCAAAAATATCACACGTCGGATTTCAGACTTGAACACCTAGGTTAAGACCCGAAGGCACTTAACTTAAGTAGAACACCACATAAGCCCACCCTTTAAAAGTATTTTGGACAATCTCTTATTTTTTTAAGTAAATGTCTCCTTTTATTAAGGCATATAGCTATAAATCCCGTCAATTTACCTTATTCTATTTTAATCCCTTATTCTTCCTTAAATTCAATTTAATTCTTAAGTATAAGTCATTTATGTTCAAACTCCTAAAGTTAATGCATCAACCTTATTTTAGAATCAAATTATGAATAAACAAACTTTCATTAAGAATAATTCGTATTTCATATCTGTTTTATACAAGGCTTTAAAAAATCTGTTTTGGCAACTCTAAATTAGAATTAATCTTAAGTTCTAATCTATAAGGGTTCCAACAATACTTAAATAAAACAAGTAAACATAATATTTTCAAAATAACTAAAGGGAGGGAGAGAATGTAGGTGGAGAAAGGTTAATCGGATAAGCCTATCTCCTCGCCTTCTTGGACCTTTAGTTGTAATTCCGTTCTTAATTTATTCTATGCCTGAAAGCTCCAAATGTCCAAGTCTTCGCCTTGTCTTTTGATAGTTCTCCTTTTGTCCTTCCGTTCGTTTAGATTCCATGCGTATGCTCCAATTGTGCAATATTCGTCCTTGTAGTACTTCCCGAACTTGTTTATTTGTACCTCGCAAGATTAGAAATGAGAATAATTAGTAAAAACGATACGCCATACTCATAGGGTGACGTTTATGAACATAAACACATTGTCCTTCGGTTTTGAATCAAACTACGGAAGCTTTGATTACGACGGGCTCAGACTCACGGTCCCGAATATGGCAAAGGAGCTCGAAGCATGCGTGGCTACGAACTAGTGGTCATTCTAGTTGCCTCGCCAGATGCATGTCGGTTCCTACCTCACGACACCAATGAGCCATCATCCTAGCCCCCGAAGGATAATTACCTTTCCCGACTAAATATTATCAAGTTAAGTATCTATTCAAATCAGTAGAATATCTGATAGTAGTATCTATTCTTTTCAATGAAATATCCAATATGTAGTATTTGTTCTTTTAGTAAAATATTTGTTCCTTTCAAATAAGGTCAAGTGTAGAAATCTTGTTCTTTTAAAGCGAGGCCTCAAGTTAAAGAACTCTTCATCGGCCCAGGTATAGTATGTATTCTTATTAGTGATTTCTCACCACAGTATAACACCTGTTCTTTTAGGAAAAATGCCAAGTGATAGCAACTGTTTGCCCAAGATGACAACTCCCATATTCTGGGAAAGACAAACTTCAAGAGGGAGCAGTAGTAGCAAACTTATTTAAGTACAACCCCCTTAAAGTGATGTGCAACAGCTATTTTAAGTGCAGCAATTCAAGTGCTATAGTAATCAGTAATAACAAGTGTAGTGCTTTCCTTTTAATTCAATGTCATCTCCATAGGAGGTGCCACTGCCTTAAGGTACAGCAATTCTTGGCAAAACACACAACAACAAAGCAGTGGCAGTTGAGTGCAATGTTTGTTCTCTCAAATTATCTCAACAAAAATGAAGCAGGCATCTTATTCTCAACAATTGAGCTCAAGTATAGCATTTATTCCAACAAAATAGAGCAGTTCAAAGAGTTAAGTGAGTAAAGTGACAGCAATAATCAGCAATAAGGTAGCCATAGGTTGCATCTGCTTAGATAGCAGCAAAATGTGGCCACAATAGAAGCTATAAGCACTCACAAGCAACAGTAAAATGTAGCAACTGTAGGAACCATGAGCAGTCCTAAAACAGTTGCATGAACCAACAAGAAATAGGAATTAGTAGCCAAGTTTTTTTTTTCTTTTCAAAATACAACATATGTACGCAGTTTCAGTCCCAAGTGCAACCAGTAAACTCCCTTAAATGTGGCAGCAAACACAAAGAAAAACTAGTGACCACAAAGCTTTCAAGAGTAAATGGACTTAAGAGCTGGCTATGAGTATCTAGACTGGGCAATACACTTAAGAGTATAAAATAGTAAGGACCAAAAGTGAGACAAACTAAGGGGATTAGCACCCTCTTATTTCCAACGCCACGACAAGTTCCAAAGGTTTCTAGAACCTAGGCATGGCAGGCTATTGGAGGAGGCTAAAACAATCCCATAAGGTTGCCTAACCAAATGTAGTATCTCTTCATTTGTTAATAGAGCAACAACAAGCAGTAACAATAAGCAGTAACAGTTAGCTTTAAAGTGCAACATGTGTTCATCTTATGTGATAACTTGAACCACAAAGCATGGCTGCAGCTCCATCACACAACAGTGTGAGAGTCAGTTCAAACAGGGCATTTGTGTCACGACCCGACTAGAGGGCCATGACGGGTACCCGGAGCTGACTACCGAGCACCACTCATTATGCTAATCATCATACCCAACCTGAACATACACAATCTCGAAGGCAACATATGCATATATATATATATATATATATATATACAAGAATGATATACAAAATCTACACCGATATATCCATAAGACACCAACTACCCACGTATCCGTATCTACGAGCCTCTACTAGAGTGTTGTGTCATAAGGACGGGACAGGACCCCGTCATACCCGAATATATATATACACAAAAGAATATGACCATAAGTAGCACCTCCGGAGTAGTGGAGTGCTCCTGTGAATCCGCTGACAAGCTCCTACGGGTCTGCACCGTCTCCCTGTCTACCTGTGGGCATGAGCACAGCGTCCAAAGAAAAGGACGTCAGTACGAAAAGTGTACTCAGTATGTAAGGCATGAATAATACTAACATAATAAAGAAATGATGAAACATAAGGCAAAGATATAACCTGCTTAGCTTTTAATGGAAAACATATGTTATGCATATCAAATATACCGTCATCGTTAACCCGTGTCCGGGTTACCATCACACGCCGCCCACTAGTGGTGTCATGTCCGGCCCTCTAGGCAAGGTGTAATCATAAGCAGCCCGCCTTAGCGGTGTCATGCCCGGCCATTCTAGGCACGGTGTAGTCATAAGCAGCCCGCCTTAGCGGTGTCATGCCCGGCCATCTAGGCACGGTGTAGTCATAAGCAGCCCGCCTTAGCGGTGTCATGCCCGGTCATCTAGGCACGGTGTAATCTCATCATTATATACTTATCATAAAGCATGCATTAGAACTCAATTAAATACTACAACTCTATCGGGGTGACTTAAGGCCGAGAACCCCCGATTCCATTATGGAGTAGTCATGATCATCATGTCCCACCTTGAAGGAACTAGAGTCATAAGGTGAGTCTAACAACAAAGAATAACATCAAGAAATCATATAAGGATCATTAGCTTCATAAGACTATCATATCATAAGCTTTGGAGTCTCTAGACTTAGATTCACCATCATCATTGCCATATCCATAACACATCTCTTATCCTTATCTCATGAGAAGCTCCTAACAATCATGGACTTGTAACTTTTGAAATGAAGGAAAATCATGGAAATCGTGAATAAAGATAGTAATATACGAGTCATGCCTTTTGAAAGAAAGGGGGACTAGCCTCACATACCTTTACGTCTCTCCAACTTTATCAATTAAACGCTTTCCTCCAATGTTCATGATTCTACATTCAAGAGAATTCGTACTAGGATTAGATAATCGGAGATATACTTAAGCTTAAGCTAAAGCTAACGAAAATTTGGGCAGCATCTCCTTTGTTTCTACAATTTTCTCCATATAATATAACAACTCCCAAACATCAACAACATACCCACAATATCATAATCAATGAACTTCATTAAGTTAGTCATTATTCAATTCTCAAAATCTCCTCTCAAAGTCATCCATAACCATGATTATCACCCAACGTCGTATTCATTCACATATAATGCTTCTTCAACATTCTTAATATTATTCATAACAAGATTATACCTGTAACATGTCAAGAACTATGATTCAAGTCAAGTTACCATTCAAGAATATCACAATTTCCATATTTGAACTCCATGTTCTACTTTCTTCCTCAATCCAAGTTATTCAACCATTCAATAATCTTAATAACATGAAATGATCATAAAACTCACCTTTGATTGTGTAGGAGTGGGTTTTGGATGGAGATGCCTCACTTGGAGAAAACCCTAGCTTCAATTCCAAGAGTTCTCTTGATTTCTAGCAACCCTAGGGAGTTTCCTTGCACTTGATTTCCTTGGATTGATGATGTTGATCTTTGATTTGCCTTGGATTTATGTAAATGGAGTGGGTGGAATATTCTATAGAGTTGGAGAGAAGTGGAGAAGTTGGAGAAATAAGAAATTAGAAGTGGGATCATATATTTATACTTGAAAAATACTCAGCCCGTCGGGTGTTATACGGACCCTTATACAGTCCGTATAAGTGACCGTATTTCACCATCAGGGAAATCCCTTTTTCTGTTGGGTTATACGGACCCTTATACGGACCGTATAAGTGGTCGTATAACTCCACTTTCCTGAAATTATTTTCGTCGTTTCGTTTGATCTCCAATCCTTATGGAGCCTTCTTAGCACTTGTTTAACACTTCATTAACAATCTAAGGAGCGTTATAACTCTTCCTCAAGACCTTATTAAATCAACATTAGCTCGGTACTTTGCAAACCCCTTTCAAAACACGACTTATACTTGACATTCTTCACGAACTTTCTTCTCTTGCCTCAAACGTCTTTGGAATCTTAATTAGAACCGTTAAGTAACCTTTCTTACTTGTAGGGACATCGCACGCATCTCATCCTGCGTTAGTCTATCTACCACATCACGACATGAAATTTTCCGAGGTGTAACAATTTGTATGTTCTTTAAATCAAAATAGCAACTGATGATCAACATATAGTAGCAAACAACACATTTAAACTAAACCAGTTTATCAAGAAAACAGCAACAACAAACAACATCTAGTTCTAGTCGGGATAAGGTTTCGAATGCCACAATCAATCATGCACAATCAGTGGCTTAAGTCAACAAGTATGGCAGTAACTCAAGGAACTAGTCAAGCATGCAGATGTTCAGAATCTTAAGTGCAGTACATTGCCAAATACCCCAACTAGGTATCACTGCAAGTACAACAAAACATCAATAACAACAGTTTACTTCAAAAGTTGAATATGCTAACAATTTTGAAACAACTCAAATAGTATTTGTTCCATCAACCCACAACAAATAAATAGCAACTGAGTGGCATTTATTAGTGCTATCATGTAGCACTCAAGTGAGAAATAATTCAACCCAAAAAACAGCACATGCTCTCATTTGAATACATCAACTGTCTCAGAGAAACAACAACAATAAGTAGGAGCTATTTATAGCCACTGCTTGCCTTAGAAGGGCAGCAATTTGTAGCAATGGTCTCAGGCTCAGTGGCAAAAGAGCATTTAAAAGAGCATGATTGCACCAGGCAGCCAAAGAGTGTATCAACATTATATTGCATCTACAAACAACAGTAAAGGACAAGGATAACAAATGGACATGGAACAGCAGCATAGGGATGCAGTAGTTGTTGCAAAATTCCAAACTCAGCAATGCACTCTTTGAAGTAGTTGATTAATCAATATTTAAATGTCACTTAGCCAATATTCAAATGACAATATACTAGCCCATCAACTCACAGGACTAAACAGAGTCACAACATTTAATAACTCATTCAAGTTCTTTTCAACTCACATGCAATGGACATGTCACTTAGCCAATATTCAAATGACAATATACTTGCCCATCAACTCACAGGACTAAACAGAGTCACTACATTTAATAACTCATTCAAGTTCTTTTCAACTCACATGCAATGGACAAACACTAATGCATTAAATTCACTATTAAACACATAAGATAAAGAGAGGGCTGGCTACAATTCAGGAAGTAGCTGCTACTCTTGGCAGTTAGAATGAATAGTAGAAGCATGGAAAATTACCATTCAGTTAATATTTGACACATATTGGCTGCCAGATCTATAATTACCCAAACACAACTATTAATTATCCCATAAACATTTTGTATTAATTTGTCTTATAATGACAATCAAATACATTTTCAGTTCTTTACATGATTCATTTTCAATCACCTCATCACAGAATAGGTTGGACAACAAATAAGAAAGAGTCAGCTTTATTCCAAACCTGAACAGTCCATGAATTCTCCCTGTTAATTTTACTTCTTTAGTGTAGCATTCTGTTCAGTTTTAATAAAAATAGTAACAAGCAGTGGGGCAGCTCAAAAGATTTAGTGTACTCACTTATCCTGTTACTTTTAGCTAGAGAAAAACAAAGATTAATTCATCTGGTGTATTTTCCTATTATTTTCAAAAAGGAAACATCAACTTAAGTTAATACGACAGCAATTCTCATCAACATTCAGCAAGTATCCTAGCCAAAAGTTCAGTAGCAATTCAAAAGTGCAACAACCTAAGTTCAAAGAATAGTCACGACTCAAGTCACAAATATAACTCACAGATAATGTCAACAGGAAACAACATTGTAGCAGTTTCAACTTATGGGTATAGTGAACCTTCAAATGCAGAATCTGCTCTTTCACAGGATAGAACCATCAGACAACTAAAGATACACAACAAACATCGAACAACAATTTCTCCCAAAAAACAAAGGGGAATCTGCCAACCCCATGAATGCAGTAATACCTTAACCCATAAATGCAGTATAAACAACAGGTGTAACAAACTCATCTAGCATAGAACCAACTACTTGCAGCTCATAAGATATCACCCGAAAATGCAATAACTCATAAAGTATACAGAAACAAATATATTAGAAAGAGATAAAAGGCAGTAAACTTAGCTTAATGCAGTGTATAAGTTCAAGCGCAGCCTCTGTTATCAAGGTCTCAAAAGACCATTTAAGGTTAGTACCTCCTCAGTTTGCTGGACATCTCACATGAAGTAGCAGCACTTGGCCAAGAGATCAAGGGTAGTGGCCTCAGATGCATTTTGGGAGTTGGGAATCCCCCAGGTCATACAAAAAGAAAAAGATGAAGAATGAGTATCAAAAATATCATCTTCTTGACAAACTAACTTGACAAACTAAACTTGGAAGGGTATTGAGAAGTTAATAGTTTCAAACAATCATCAGAACAACAGAGTAAGTCAAGAGAACGTTCATGTAATTAAGTTATAAAAGCAGAATTCTAACAGGTCTTTGAACCATTACTTCTTAACACAAATAATTTATAGTCATATAGATAGGAAAACAGTTAAATACATGGCTCAGAGTTGAAATCATTTTCCTCAGTCTTTCTTAAACAAAATTAGTCTACATTGGTTCATATCAACATTCTATAATAGAGGTGAGCATTTTCAGTTCCAAACTCAACCATCAGCATTTATGTTGCTCTGAAATGGGAATAACCAATGACCCATTCTTTACCAACTTATACTAACCTGGATTCATCTAGGAATTCCAATCAATGAGACAAAATATTAGAGCATAGGAAGAGAGAAAACACTTAACAGGATGAGCTAATAATCTATTTATTTTTATGCAAAGTCAAATTTAAGGTGAATAGATTCCAAATTAGGAAAAACACATAGCCAAACAAGTTTAGTTTTAGGGAGGGAGTTTCACAACGAATGTTGGGCATGCCTATTGTAATAGTTCATTTAATTAGGTAGTTTTGGATTACCGCTTCAACCACATGTCCACTTCCCAATCCCTTCTTGAAAATGAACATTCAAATTTTAAAACACTTAATTCATAATTCAAGCCAGGACAAGACCAACATTAGTAACTACAGCTAAACCACATCTAGCTAAGCACTTGTTAACTATCATTAATCATAAGAACAACATATATTGATTAATACTAACTAAATAATCACCTAAACTAACAGATACAGGAAAAACAAACTATCAATCCTAAACTAACTAACACAGCAAGAACAAAATATCAACCTCAACTAACAAATACAGAACAAATTATCAACTTAAACTAACACATAAGTTATCAACTTAAACTAATAAATATAGAATAAATTATCAACTTAAACTAACACCTAAGTTATCAACTTAAACTAACAAATAAAGAAAGAATAAATTCAAAGCAATAAAAAGGGGTAATTACCTTTTTGACGAGCAATGAACGAGGGCGACAAGAGTTGATGACGACTTACCTTTCACCTTAATCGAATTCCCACAGATGGAATCGACTTTCAAAAATTATACTTGAGTGAGAACGTCCTCGAAATCGAGTGTTCACACTCTTAAGGTTTATAAAAAAACCTTTTGTGGTATAGAGGATCACAATTTTGGCCTCAACCCATTGTTCATTGTTCTTTTGTTGAAAGGTAAAGGCTTTTATTTATAGAAAGTAAGAAACCCCCCAATTTTTTTAGCTCCAACGATGTGGGATTGTTCACTTTCCAATTTTCCCCCTCTTTTCCTAAATTCCTTTGAAATTCAAAACTCAAAAAAAAAATCCCCCACCACTGTACAGTACCCCCTCTTTTCAATTTATTTGAAATTCAAATCCAAAGGACAAATCTTAGTTGGATAAACCTTGAATTCGTACCAAAACTAAAGGAAAAATGAAAAGTTAGATTCTGTTACCATTGAGAATGAAGGCAAAGTGCCAATAGTGCTGAAATCGTACAACAACAGTTGGATAAGTCATATTTTGTGATTTTTTTCCCAAAATTTGTTTGGAACAACTGGAAATTGGTAGGAGGATCGTACATGGATCGTTTGGGTTGCTGTTGTAGTTGTACGTAAGGGTCTTTTGTTTTTTTTTTGTTCTTCTACTTGTAGGGTCTGTTTGGTTCATCTGTCGTTGGTTTTCCTAAAATGGAAAGGGAAAGAATTGAGGGGATGATCAGTTTAGGGGGGGTTTAAGTGAAATATTAAAACTTAAACTCCCCCTTTTAAAATGTAGTATACTCTTTACATAGTTCCAAACCTACGTATTAACTTAAGACACTCTCATAAAATAACATTTGTATGAAATGAAATTCGTAGTACGTAGTTTAAAAATACGAGCCCAATATCGACATTGTTCCGGACAATATTTAAATAATGTGAAAATTATAGTCAAATGAGTCATAATTCATACGACGTTTTAATTAACAATTTTCCCGAGTGAGATGGAGCGGGATACGCATCTTATCTTCAAATCGTGTTTGTGAAAGTAAAAAACTTGTAATTTTCTCGTAATTGTCAATTTTGTCAATTTCTGTAATTTTCTAGGGATTTTTGAATTGTAGAATTTTGAAAGCGTATCCTTATTCCGACTTGGCTCGGGAATTTTGAGAATTAAAATGCGCTCATTATGAGGTGAAAATTAGGTGTCAACAGGTGATATCATATGGTGCTATTAAAGCTCAGTACAAGGAGAACTATTTTTCTGATCACTCCCCTATGCATATAGAATTGAATTTGGGCACACAACAAGGGAGGAAACCATTTAGATTTCTAAATGTGTTAGCTGAGAATGAGCAATTTCTTCCTTTGGTTGCAGATATATGGGGACAGACAATCCAAGGAACATCCATGTTTCAGGTATGGACTAAACTTAAAATGTGTAAGGAGCCTCTAAAGTCACTAATGTATAGAAAACTGGGTAGTGTAGACAAAAGGGTAGATGAAACACAAGAGAAGCTTAATACTATACAGTGTGCCCTATCTGTACAACTAAATGATACTTTGTTAGAAGAAGAAAGGAGTACTCCGATTGAATTGCAAAAATGGATGTCCATCCAAGAGAGGATACTCAGACAGAAGTACAAAGCCCATTGGATTACTACAGATGATGGAAACAATAAGTATTTCTTCTCATGCATGAAAGCTAGAACTAGTACCAATAGTATCTCAATACTAAAGAATGAAATGGGAGAGACCATGCAGAAACATGATGATATAGAGAAGGCTTTTCTTCAATTTTACAAAGGACTATTAGGATCTGCAGCTTCTATGCTAGCTGTGGATATCACAATTATGAGAAAAGGACCAGGACTTACTCCTCAACAACAACAAGAAGATATGTGTAAGAGTGTCACTATAGAAGAGGTCAAGGAAGCTGTATTTGACATAGATGACAACAAATCACCTGGGATTGATGGGTATAACTCTTGTTTTTTCAAAAGACCTGGAACATTATAGAAAATGATGTCTATCTTGTTGTCTTGGCATTTTTAGAGAACACAAACTTCTGAGAGCAATAAATAATACTATGGTCATTTTGATACCTAAATCATCTCACTCTGAAACAGTGAGGGATTTCAGGCCCATAGCTTGCTGCTCTACCATGTACAAGATCATTGCAAAGAGAATTAAGGGTGTGATTGATGGAATTGTAGGGAACAACCAGTCTGCTTTTGTCCCAGGAAAATCAATTACAGACAACATAATCCTTAGTCATGAATTGGTTAAGGGTTATACCAGGAAACAGTTATCTCCAAGATGCATGATCAAGGTGGACCTACAGAAGGCGTATGATTCTGTAGAATGGCATTTTATCTCCCAAATACTGAAAGAACTGGGATTCCCTAGACAAATGGTGGGGTGGATTATGCTTTGGATTACCACTGTGAGTTACACTTTTATGATAAATGGCAACTTGTATGATACAATGAAAGCAAAAAGGGGCCTGAGACAAGGGGATCCTATGTCCCCTTATATCTTTGTTTTGGTTATGGAATACCTCAGTTGATGCTTAAATACTCTGAAAGAGGATCCAAATTATAATTTTCACCCAAGATTCCAAAAACTGAACATCACCCACCTCTGTTTTGCTGATGATCTATTAATGTTCACAAGAAGGGATGTTCAGTCGGTTCAATTGTTAAAGCAGAAGTTTGAAATTTTCTCTGAAGCATCTGGCCTGAAGGCCAACTTGAGTAAAAGTCAAGTTTATTTTGGAGGAGTGGATGTGAAAACCAAAGAGAATATCCTACAGCACTTGGGGCATGAAGCTAGAGATTTACCTTTTAAGTACCTTGGTGTGCCACTTTCCACCAAGAGACTAACAGTACAGTAATGCCAACCTCTAGTTAACAAAATGACTACTAGAATTCAAACTTGGATGGCTAAGGGATTAACTTATGCAGGAAAAATGCAACTCATTAGAGCAGTTCTGTTTGGAGTACAAGCTTATTGGGCTCAGATTTTTCTTCTCCCTCAAAAGGTGATGAAACTTATAGAGGCTATATGCAGAAGCTATTTGTGGACTGGAGAAGCAGTTGTGTCTAAGAGAGCATTAGTAGCATGGGAGAAAGTCTATCTCCCAAAAAGTGCAGGTGGGCAAAATGTGCTCAAACTTAAGATATGGAACCATGCAGCTATTTGTAAGCTTTTCTGGGCCCTCAGTCAAAGAAAAAAGAAACTATGGATCACGTGGGTCCATACATACTATATAAAACAACAAAACATTGGCATTATGGAGATTCCTCAACAAGCTTCCCGGATGATCGGGAAAATTCTAGCGTGAGAAAGCATTGGACTAGTATCGGCACTAGCCAACATCTCATTCATAATGGTAAATTTCTCATAGCTAGTGCATATAAGGAGCTTAGAGGAAGTGTGGACAGGGTGTAGTGGAGGAATTTAATATGTCACAATGTAGCATGTCCAAAACAGATCTTTATACTGTGGATTGCTCTACATCAGAAGCTCAGAATCAAGGATAGACTAATCAAATGGGGACCGAATGTAAATAGCAAGTGTGTTTTCGTGGGTGCATGATGAAACACTAAGCACCCGTTCTTCAAATGTGACTACACAAGAGCTATTTGGCTAAGGGTGTTCTTCAATGGTTGAAGCGAGAGAGTGATCCTTAACTGGGGAGAAGAATGGCAATGGGTTCATCATCAGTCTAGGGGCAAACGAGGGAGACATAAAATGCTTAAAGCTGGATTTGCAGCTGCTGTCTATGATCTCTGGATTGAGAGAAACCAAAGAGTCTACTAGAATAAGAGCAAAGCTAAAGAGGTGCTCCTCCATTCTTTGAAGACAAACTTGTGCATCAAAGTTAGAGGAAACCAGTCTTTGTTTAATTTTGTTAGCTCTTTATAGTTTGTAGTGTTTGTATGGCGATATCTGGAAGTGAGGTAACTAGTTTTGAGGTTTCTTTTTAGAGAGAGCCAGATATGGTGTTGTCTTCCTCTGGTTTTGTAATTCATACAGGTAATTAATAAAAGTTCCTTTAATTACCAAAGAATGAATATATATATATATATATATATATATATATATATATATATATATATATATATATATCCCTTTAGTGACATAAATCATTTAGGCTTTCTTCTTCTCTTTTTGTTATTGATCATTGGCTTTATTCATGCTTATCAAGTTTTTAACGATGAAATGTTATTTCTACCTAAAGAAGAGCTTTTTTATCTTGTTGCATTCTTAGAAGCATTACACAGGCACAAGCTTATCTTTTTGTTGAAAGCTTGAAATCTTTCTATTACCGATGGCAGATATGCACACGTATAATTTGGCAACTGAATTTTTTGTTGTTGTCTCATATTATTTGTTTTATCTCTCTTTTTAGGATACTAACTTATATGATTATTATGATATTTCATGTATATTATTTACTTTATTATATTTTAAATTTGCATATTTTTTCTAGATCTGATATTATTTGTTTTGATAGATGCAACATGATCTAATAAAGAAAGCAAAAAGCTCATGTGTTTAATTCAACGTTGTAATACATCACTATTTTAAAAAAGAAAAAAAAATACTTTCAAAAGTTTATATTCTTTGAATCAATTTAAAATGTATAATGTTAAATTTCAAAAATCTACCCCCAAATTCGTTGTTATAACACTCATTTTGATTATTTTGTAACAACACTAATTTAAATGACAAAATTTAACAATATTCCAAAACTACCCTTTTGTGGTTTCAGTAATTAGATGATAAATTTTATTAAAAAAAAATTAAAAAGAGCCATTAGAATAACTTTTTGCTTTAGATAGATTTATAAAAAGTTTGTAAAGGGTCATATAATCAGTTCTCCATGCAATAATGACTGATAAGAAACAAAAAGAGGCAAAAATATAGAAGATAAGATTTATTTGAATTTGATATAAGAGAGTATTTTGAATTATGATGGAAAAAATCGTACAATTATGCAAGTGAAATCTCAATAGACAAAGTCAAAAATAAATATTAGAACAATGAAAGAATTTCAGCCACCATAGTAAAAGTTATAAAATATAACATAGTAAAAGTTATAAAATATAACTGATAAGTTAAGCTTATCGAAAAAAATAAAAATTACATTAAACAAGCAAAATTTGTCTCAGAATTTTAAATTAATCATAAATATTTACGATAGTGCATCAATTTTCTCAAACATAAATAGAAAATCTTTAGATATAATTTTGATAAGAAAATATTAAAAATATCAACTAAAGACCTGCGAGCAAGTGAGTAGTTGAGTTTGAAGACTATATTTGATACTTTGATATATAAGAGTTGTTACGATTAGTTATTTTGATACCAACCGCGCAGCGCGCGGGTATGAATACTAGTGTATATATATAAAATAGGAGAGGTACAAGTAATGTGATTAAGCCAAGTGGCAAGCTAATAATAAGCCACTTGGCAATTTTAGGACAAACTCAATAAGAATTGTAATATATAAGAGTTTAGAATTTGAATAAACTATTAAAAATTTGAATGAAATGCTAAATTTGAATGAATCTGCTAAAAATTAGAGTTTGACAGTTATCTACCAACTCAGTTTTCATCTCGATTCAAATTAATAAATCTGATTATTATCTCCTTTTCTTTAGTCATTATCTTTTGAATGATGATTTTGAAAGATGATAATCTAATCTATATATAAATAAATATATTCTAAAGTTTAAACCTAGAGAGTAGTACGTATGCATGATCCAAAAAAGTGATACTTGTATACGGTAAAAACCGGATATTTGCAAGGCCGATGGGACCGGGGGCCGGAGATAAAAAGAGACAGGCATGGTCACTGAGTCTGCCCTTAGAACTGATGGAATTGCACCGGCTGCGGCTGACCTAGGGAAAGTGAAGCAAACCTGTTGGTCCGACATCTCCGGACCAAACTCGGCATCATAGCCAGTCCGGTTTCTCCATGACCAAGTTGATCGTGGCCGTTAGTCCGGTTTCTCCATGACCGAGTTGATCGTGGCCGTTGGTCCGGTTTCAGCATGACCGAGTTGATCGTGGCCGTTAGTCCGGTTAATCAGTTATAAAATCGCCACGCGTCAACATCGTTCTGTCACATTGTACCGACGACCATACGGGTGTCAGACCGTACGACCCAACCTTATCCTTTTAGGGTTTACTTTATTCTAAAAAGGCTTTATGTTGTATACAAAGCCCATAGGGCAAAACTATAAATAGGAGGCACTTCCCTACTTTTAAGGGTTGGCTTCTTAAGATCTAGAAGATTGTAATATCAAAGCATACATTAAAGCATTGTTTTTCTTTCTCTTCGGTCCGAATCTGTGGAGTTATAACCCTTTCAATATCATATTAGCTTTAATCATCAACGTTTACATCTTAGCTCAAGTTGTTGATGATATATATATATATATATATATATATATATATATATATATATATATATATATATATTCGTATACATATTCTTGTCTTTACATACGAATTCTCACACGTTCACATTAGTCCAAAAAAGATTAAAGTTTATCCACATATCCTATACCTCACTTACAAATTCAATTGATTGCCTAAATTCGGGGTAAACAGTTTGGCGCCCACCGTGGGGCTTAGGATAATAGTGGTTTTGATCTTGGTTTCTATCTCCTACCCATTAAGATTGAAAAAATCTTTTGTTCGTCTCTGTGAAAACGGACCAAATGGCAAGCAGTGGACAATCTGGTCACGTCAACAACAATGAGATTGTAGCAAAAAATGAGAACAGTGGGCAACGGGGATTATCAGCAGATCCCATTGACCCAAACCCCATTGATTCGAGAGAGGGCCTCAATCGGCAAAACACCGTGAACCAGGAGAATGCCGCCCAGCCGGCCACCGATCCCTTAAATACTCACAATTCAATTACTTTGTCCCGGGCACAAGGCCAGAAAGTGCCGAATACCCCGGATGATATTAACTTATGTCTAATTTTTGAAATGTTGCAGGAACAGAGAGCATCTATTGCCGAACAAGGATTCGCAATAGCCCAGTTGCAAAGCAAAAATGATGAAACGGCCCCGGAGAAGACGAAAGGTGTTGCCGAACCTAGAAGGGACGAAACACGGATGGTCGAGAGCAATGGGTCCGGAGCTGGTTCATCCACCGAAGTTCTGGGAATGCTCGAAACATTGGCGAAGTGGGTAGACTCGACTGAGAAGAGGGTGGAAACATATAACTCTCGGGTGGACCAGATCCCGGGGGCTCCCCCCATTCTGAAAGGACTGGATTCGAAGAGGTACATTCAGAGACCTTTTCCTCCGAGTGCGGCTCTGAAATTGATCCCGAAGAGGTTCAAAATGCCGGATATCCAGAAATATAACGGCACAACGGACCCTCAGGAACACGTGACTTCATACACCTGTGCCATAAAAGGTAATGATGTTGAAGAGGATGAAATTGAATCCGTGTTGTTGAAAAAGTTTGGGGAAACTCTGTCAAAGGGAGCATTGACCTGGTACGACCATCTGCCCGAGCATTCAATCACTTCTTTCGAAATGCTCGCGGATGTGTTCATAAAAGCTAATGCCGGTGCCAAAAAGGTGCAAGCTCGTAAGGCGGATATTTTCCGAATAGCCCAAAGGGATGATGAGTTATTGCGTAAATGTTATACCCCGTACTTTGGACGTTGGAATATTCTAAGTTGGTTGCGACAAGTTATGGACAAGACTTTTAATTTTCGGTTTTGTTGATTTTTTGTTTTAATGCGCAAGTTGCATAATTGGAATAAGGGTAAAATTGGAATAAGGAAAAAAATTTGGGGTTAAAAGTGAATTATGGAGAGTTGAGCATTTCATGAAAATTTGGGGCTAGAAGTGAAATTATGGAAACTTAAATTCATGAAAATGGCCATATGTGGCCATGTGTGAGATGTGGGCCATAGGGCCACTTGTGAAAATTATATATGGAGCATAAGATGACTAACTTAAGTCATCTTCATCATTTTCATCTCCTAGAAACTTCAAGAAAAATGGAGAAAAAAAAAGAAGGAGAAAAACGGCCAAGAAAAAAAAAATGAAGACCAAAAATCTTGAGCAAAAAAAATATTTTCTTCTAGCTTTCCTACTAATTGAAGGGCCCTCGTCAACATGGAGTGGTTGTTGGAACAAGAAAATCGTTCGTTGTTGCGATTCATCAACCTTAGCCGAGGGTGAAGTCAATGGAAAAGGTGAGGTTTCATCTTCCTTACATGTTTTATGGATGATTTGTGCATGTTGTGATATGTAGAAGTGAATGAAATACATGAAGGTATGATGTTGAAGTTGTAGCCGTGAGTTGTAGTTTGGCCGTGTGTAGTTGTGTGTTGTATGGAGTGATGAATTAATTGTATTCAACATGTTTGTGTGTTGTTGTAATGTGTAGAAAATGAATGAAAATCATGGAATTGATGTATGTTGGTGTTGGCCGAATAGGGGCTGTTTTTGGTAGCTTATAGCGAAGTGATTTTACTTAGTATTTTGGTTATTGTTGTCATGGATTATGTAATGAGAATGAAGGTATTGAATGGTTCAAGTTGAAGTTGTAATTGTTGTGTGTGTGGCCGTGTACATGCTATGGTTGGTGTAGAAGTGAAGAAGTAAGTTTATTTAGCATGTTTAGATTGTTGTTGTTGTGGATTTATGATGAACAAAATGAAGAATTAATGCATTAAGTTGAAGGTAAAGTTGTATATGGGCTGTTTTGGAAGTCAATGTAATCTTAATATAGTTTCTTGTAATTATGAGATTAATGTTGTTAAAGTATGGATTGTTAGTATGGTTTATGAATTTGGAAGAAAGAAGAATGTGTTTGGTGTTGTTCTCGGGTTTGGAGACAATCTCGGGTGAGTTGGGATATGGTTTTGGTTGTTTGGAAATTTGTGTGAAACGTTTAAAGCATTCTTGAATATTGTATGTATGGTTTTGGATTAGTAATCGAACGTATAAACGTTGATATTGGTTTGAATGTAAGTGATTGAAGTAAGTATGTCGGAATATTATGAATGTTGTGAAGTTATGTAAAAAGAGCTATTAATGTTAGAATGCAATGTGAATTGATTATTGATGTGGTAGTTTGGTTGTTGGTGTTGTTGTTATTGAATTTGGCGAGTTGAAATCTCGGGGTTGGTGTATTTACGGAAATCTTTGCCGAAATTTACGTAGAATTTGATGTTCGTTTGGAATTGAATTCCTAAATGTCTTCAACTAATGTTCGATATCTATTGACATCATGTAGACCTTGGAGAGCGAGATTTGAGTTGGGTTAGCTTAGGGAGCGACCGAGGTATGTAAAGCTTACCTTTCCTTCTTTTGGCATGTCTTAGATATGGCTAAGTTATGATATGTTATGAGCTTCGGGGGTAATCCTATTCTTAATGTCCGAGTATGTTTACGATGCTTACTTGATTCTTGACGATGGCATCCTTATATGGGTTATATGTCCTTGGTACGATTGGATTTGAAATGCTAGGTATCTGGTTTGTTCCGAAAGGATCTTATGTTTAAAAATGTCCGTAACTTTCATGGACAGAAGCGGATTTCTTTGATAAGTTCGCAAACGATTCTTATTTGGTTCTTGATATTCGTATTCTTAATGCGGTCGAATCATGATCCTTATGTCTTTTGTGTGATTAAATTTCTAAGGTTTTCAAAAAAGAGAGTTGTTTTCAAAAGAGATTTGTTTTCAAAAGAGTTTTGTTCCTAAACGATTCCGAAACTACGAACGCCGTAACTTTCAAGAAAGGGCTCGGATCGCCTTGATATTTTCGCAAATGACTTCATGACGAGTAAGGACTTTAATTTTTATAGGCGGGCCCGGGTTGGGTTGACGCTCGTCCGTGGGTCTTGCGACCTTTCTATATTTGGTTCTAATGATCTATTTTTGAAAGATTTTAATATGACTACCTTCCCGACCCCGAGTATGATTACTTATTTATCCGTTAAGTACGAAATGAGGATTTTCATGCATGTGATTTGGATACGTGGTTATGATTTACGAAGTTCGGTTTGAAATGTTCGAGGGACATTCGGAGGAAATTTGATTTGACTATTATCTTGGTTTCGAAATAATAGTTCGCTTTGGTGATTTGTTGAGTTTGTAATAATGATTTGTATGCATATGGCTACTTACGATTCGCTCGTGCGTTTTGTTGTTACATCCTTCACCGGATCCGGGCCGGTTATTTTCGTGCACACAATCTGAAGTATGATGTGATTCCGAAGTATGATGTGATTTCGAAGTATGATGTGATATTACCGCTGGGTTCTTGGCCGCGGTATGTGATATGTGATATTGCCCGCTGGACATTTGACCGCGGGCTGCGACATTGACCGCTGGGTTCCTGGCCGCGGTATGTCGGGTTTCGGAGATGTTCGGAGATATAAAACTTCCGAAGTATGATGTGTTGTGGCGTCCAGATGGAGTGGCGACCACGTTCTGTCCGCCGGGTCCCATTGCGGACCGTATGTGATATGTGATATGATGTTTGATGATATGATAATCTGATATGATATGATATATGATGGCGTGATGTGATGTGATGTATGATTATTATTATATGATATATGGATCGGGCCGTACGTTCCTCGGCATTATTATATGATATATGGATCGGGCCGTACGTTCCTCGGCACTATTATTTTATTTATGGATCGGGCCGTACGTTCCTCGGCATTCGGTTAACGTCAGTTTATATGATATGTTCTACTTTCCGTATATGTGAGACGAAATGTTTTTCAAAATAAAGCTAAGCATTTTGGGTTATTATGCTCACGTTCTGTATACATTTCGAATATACCTCGGTTATGATTTCGTCGTTCGTACACCTTTTCTGGTTATGATTTGCATATTTCGGTACATATTCCGTGCGAACCCCCTTTTCTTCGGGGGCTGCGTTTCATGTCGCGCGGTACCCGTAGATGAGTAGATGATGTTAGAGGAGAACGTTCGGTGGATTGGCGAGCTCCATTTCCTCCAGTCTTTGCCGAGTCGAGTGCGTTTGTGTGGTATACGAGATGTTGGTAGAGACTTTGCGAACGAGTGTCGTGTGTGTGATATGTCGGTTTTGTAATCGACTATGTAAGCCGATGTATTATTATGCATTATGTTACGATTTGTTGTGACTACGATTTTATTTGATTCGAAAAAGACGAAAAGAATGTTGTTCTTTGAAAATTTTCACCATGTGCTTATGTTATGTTTTGTGGGCCCAGTATGGTTATGAGCATTATGAGAGTCTGCGGGTTCGCTCGGCCTTAAGTAAGGGTCGGGTGCCCAACATGCCCTATCGGAAATTAGGGTGTGACAAATTGGTATCAGAGCAGTTCGTCCTAGGGGTTGTCTGCAAAGTCGTGTCCAGTAGAGTCTTGTTTATGGTGTGTAGCGCGCCACACTTATAAACAGGAGGCTACGGGGCATTTAGGGTGGTTACTCTTCTTTCACATACGAGATCGTGCCATAGAGCTAAGTCATCGGAGATGGGACTCCTTACCCTGATTTGTGATTGCAGCTGAAGAATGACACCGATAGAAGGAAGCGATTGATGATGTTGGAAGTCACAGAGTACGCAGGTAAGTAAAGGTATGAAAGATATATGTTGGGAAAGATATTGAAGTTGCGATTGTAATACAAGTTGAAAACTAAAGGGGGAAAGTAAACAAGAAAGTGTAACAGGTGCTGTTTGTGTTGGGCATAATTTTTGTACTGTTGATGATATTGGGAGCCCTGTGTGGCTGCGATATGATATGATATATATATATATATATATATATATATATATATATATATATGTTGGCCCCCGTGAGGCATTATTGGTATTTCTGCGTACGGGTTTTGAGATAGTAAGAAATATAAAGAAACTCTGCCGAAATTTTTCCCGAGAAAAAAAAAGAGGAGAGTGAGATATAGGTTTGTAATACGACGTGAAAGGTCGTGCCGATAGTAATAATAAGATTTGACTAAGCCACGAGTACGGCGGATATCGAGAAAGAAGTAATAGTATGAGTAAGACAAGAGTAAGGAGGGCTAAAATAGTAATTGTGTTATGAGGGCGTGTTGAAATCTGTAAAGGTCTCAACTTACTCCAGATTATGTGTTGAAGGTTATGTGGTGAGGTGGACGCGATCATACTAGCAGTGCCGCATCATATTTAATCGAAATCCAAAGTTAAGCGTCTCTGGAGTGAGAGCAATTTTAGGATGGGTGACCCCTGGGAAGTTTTCTGAAAATTTTACAAATTCAGACGCAAGAGGCAAATGAGAAGCTAGAGTGGCCTAAGGGAAATTAGAGTGTGTGGCGTGGGCAGAAACCTTACGAGGTCGCGTAGAACGGGGTGAATTAGACCGTTGAAGAGAGAGGAAGTGCATCACGACTCTAGTATTGGAGTGAGTTTGAGTGGCATTTGGGAATATTTGGTGAACGAGATTGCGTGCTATGGTAATAAAGGAAATCCCTCCGAGATCCTTAAGACCCCATACGACTAGTTGAACATTCGAGGACGAATGTTCTAAAGGGGGAAAGGATGTTATACCCCGTACTTTGGACGTTGGAATATTCTAAGTTGGTTGCGACAAGTTATGGACAAGACTTTTAATTTTCGGTTTTGTTGATTTTTTGTTTTAATGCGCAAGTTGCATAATTGGAATAAGGGTAAAATTGGAATAAGGAAAAAAATTTGGGGTTAAAAGTGAATTATGGAGAGTTGAGCATTTCATGAAAATTTGGGGCTAGAAGTGAAATTATGGAAACTTAAATTCATGAAAATGGCCATATGTGGCCATGTGTGAGATGTGGGCCATAGGGCCACTTGTGCAAATTATATATGGAGCATAAGATGACTAACTTAAGTCATCTTCATCATTTTCATCTCCTAGAAACTTCAAGAAAAATGGAGAAAAAAAGAAGGAGAAAAACGACCAAGAAAAAAAAAATGAAGACCAAAAATCTTGAGCAAAAAAAATATTTTCTTCTAGCTTTCCTACTAATTGAAGGGCCCTCGTCAACATGGAGTGGTTGTTGGAACAAGAAAATCGTTCGTTGTTGCGATTCATCAACCTTAGCCGAGGGTGAAGTCAATGGAAAAGGTGAGGTTTCATCTTCCTTACATGTTTTATGGATGATTTGTGCATGTTGTGATATGTAGAAGTGAATGAAATACATGAAGGTATGATGTTGAAGTTGTAGCCGTGAGTTGTAGTTTGGCCGTGTGTAGGTGTGTGTTGTATGGAGTGATGAATTAATTGTATTCAACATGTTTGTGTGTTGTTGTAATGTGTAGAAAATGAATGAAAATCATGGAATTGATGTATGTTGGTGTTAGCCGAATAGGGGCTGTTTTTGGTAGCTTATAGCGAAGTGATTTTACTTAGTATTTTGGTTATTGTTGTCATGGATTATGTAATGAGAATGAAGGTATTGAATGGTTCAAGTTGAAGTTGTAATTGTTGTGTGTGTGGCCGTGTACATGCTATGGTTGGTGTAGAAGTGAAGAAGTAAGTTTATTTAGCATGTTTAGATTGTTGTTGTTGTGGATTTATGATGAACAAAATGAAGAATTAATGCATTAAGTTGAAGGTAAAGTTGTATATGGGCTGTTTTGGAAGTCAATGTAATCTTAATATAGTTTCTTGTAATTATGAGATTAATGTTGTTAAAGTATGGATTGTTAGTATGGTTTATGAATTTGGAAGAAATAAGAATGTGTTTGGTGTTGTTCTCGGGTTTGGAGACAATTTCGGGTGAGTTGGGATATGGTTTTGGTTGTTTGGAAAATTGTGTGAAATGTTTAAAGCGTTCTTGAATATTGTCTGTATGGTTTTGGATTAGTAATCGAACGTATAAACGTTGATATTGGTTTGAATGTAAGTGATTGAAGTAAGTATGTCGGAATATTATGAATGTTGTGAAGTTATGTAAAAAGAGCTATTAATGTTAGAATGCAATGTGAATTGATTATTGATGTGGTAGTTTGGTTGTTGGTGTTGTTGTTATTGAATTTGGCCGAGTTGAAATCTCGGGGTTGGTGTATTTACAGGGGAAATGCTGCCGAAATTTCTATAGAATTTGATGTTCGTTTGGAATTGAATTCCTAAATGTCTTCAACTAATGTTCGATATCTATTGACATCATGTAGACCTTGGAGAGCCGAGATTTGAGTTGGGTTAGCTTAGGGAGCGACCGAGGTATGTAAAGCTTACCTTTCCTTCTTTTGGCATGTCTTAGATATGGCTAAGTTATGATATGTTATGAGCTTCGGGGGTAATCCTATTCTTAACGTCCGAGTATGTTTACGATGCTTACTTGCTTCTTGACGATGGCATCCTTATATGGGTTATATGTCCTTGGTACGATTGGATTTGAAATGCTAGGTATACGGTTTGTTCCGAAAGGATCTTATGTTTAAAAATGTCCGTAACTTTCATGGACAGAAGCGGATTTCTTTGATAAGTTCGCAAACGATTCTTATTTGGTTCTTGATATTCGTATTCTTAATGCGGTCGAATCATGATCCTTATGTCTTTTGTGTGATTAAATTTCTAAGGTTTTCAAAAGAGAGTTGTTTTCAAAAGAGATTTGTTTTCAAAAGAGTTTTGTTCCTAAACGATTCCGAAACTACGAACGCCCGTAACTTTCAAGAAAGGGCTCGGATCGCCTTGATATTTTCGCAAATGACTTCATGACGAGTAAGGACTTTAATTTTTATAGGCGGGCCCGAGTTGGGTTGACGCTCGTCCGTGGGTCCCGCGACCTTTCTATATTTGGTTCTAATGACCTATTTTTGAAAGATTTTAATATGATTAACTTTCCGACCCCCGAGTATGATTGCTTATTTATCCGTTAAGTATGAAATGAGGATTTTCATGCATGTGATTTGGATACGTGGTTATGATTTCTGAAGTTCGGTTTGAAATGTTCCGAGGGACATTCGGAGGAAATTTGATTTGACTATTATCTTGGTTTCGAAATAATAGTTCGCTTTGGTGATTGTTGAGTTTGTAATAATGATTTGTATGCATATGGCTACTTACGATTACGCTCGTGCGTTTTGTTATTACATCTTTCACCGGATCCGGCCGGTTATTTTCGTGCGCACAATCGAAGTATGATGTGATTGAAGTATGATGTGATTTCGAAGTATGATGTGATATTACCGGGTTCTTGGCCGCGGTATGTGATATGTGATATTGCCGTGGACATTTGACCGCGGGTCGCGACATTGCCGGGTTCCTGGCCGCGGTATGTCGGGTTTCGGAGATGTTCGGAGATATAAACTTCGAAGTATGATGTGTTGTGGCGTCCGGATGGAGTGGCGACCACGTTCGTCATCGGGTCCCATTGCGGACCGTATGTGATATGTGATATGATGTTTGATGATATGATAATCTGATATGATATGATATATGATGGCGTGATGTGATGTGATGTATGATTATTATTATATGATATATGGATCGGGCCGTACGTTCCTCGGCATTATTATATGATATATGGATCGGGCCGTACGTTCCTCGGCACTATTATTTTATTTATGGATCGGGCCGTACGTTCCTCGGCATTCGATTAACGTCAGTTTATATGATATGTTCTACTTTCTGTATATGTGAGACAGAAATGTTTTTCAAAATAAAGCTAAGCATTTTGGGTTATTATGCTCACGTTCTGTACACCTTACCTCGGTTATGATTTCGTCTTCTGTATTTTCTGCTTTGCATACTCAGTACATATTCCCGTGCGACCCCACTTTTCTTCGGGGGGGCTGCGTTTCATGCCGCGGTACCCGCGGATGAGTAGATGATGTTAGAGGAGGACGTTCAGTGGATTGGCGAGCTCCATTTCCTCCGGAGTCTTCGCCGAGTACGAGTGCGTTTGTGTGGTATCTGAGATGTTGGTAGAGACTTTGCAGACAGTGTCGTGTGTGTGATATGTCAGTTTTGTAATCGGCTATGTAAGCCGATGTATTATTATGCATTATGTTACAGATTTGTTGTGACTACAGATTTTATTTGATTCGAAAAAGACGAAAAGAATGTTGTTCTTTGAAAATTTTCACCATGTGCTTATGTTATGTTTTGTGGGCCCAGTATGGTTATGAGTATTATGAGAGTCTGCGGGTTCGCTCGGCCTTAAGTAAGGGTCGGGTGCCCAACATGCCCTATCGAAAATTAGGGTGTGACAGTGAATTTGTCAACCGGTTCCAAATGGAACGAATGGAGCTCCCTCCGGTTCCGGAGGAATGGGCTGCACAAGCTTTTACCAAAGGACTTAATCCTTGGAGCTCGACGGCCTCGTTCAAACTAAAGGAAAACTTCTTTGGAATATGGTGTGACACGGGGCGGATGTCCACAACAGATACGAATCAAAGATTCGGGTCGAGGATGACCAACTCGAACTTCCCCCGGGGCCCGTAAATATGAACAAAAGCTTTGAGAGATTGAGGAAAAATTACGATCCGGAGTCAAGACCATCGAGGGAAAGATATCGGCCATACTCTCATTCAGAAAAGCCAAGCTTCAGGTCGAAAAAATCGAGGATTGGTCCCGGTTAATTCTCCAGCCGGGGAGATAAACGAACCGAGCGGCCATCGAACAGTCGAGGTCTGTCATTTAGAAGTGATGCCGGGAGCTCGGCTACCAACAGAGAACCGCCAAGGATATCGGAATACAACTTCAGTGTCAATACCTTGGATCTCGTCTCGGTCATAGGTCGTATCGCAGAAGCAAGATGGCCGAGACCATTGAGATCAGATCCCGGTCAGTGGGACCCGAACATGATATGTGAATACCATGAAACTCATGGGCACAGAACTGAAGACTGTCGCCAATTAAGAGAGGAGGTGGCTCGTTTACTGAAAAATGGTCACCTTCGTGAAATCCTGAGTGAGCGGGCTAAAGGCCACTACAAGGAAAGGGAGTCAAACAAACGGGTTGAACCGATAGAACCTCAGCATATAATCAACATGATAATATGGGGGTCTGATGCTCTAGAGGGCGGTGATGAAACGGACAAAGGTTTCCATTGTTCGTGAGCGTTAAATGGATTACGTACCGAGGTTCCATCTCTTTCAGCAACGAGGATGCAGAAGGCATCATTCAACCGCACAATGATGCGTTGGTAATTTCTATTCTTATTTTTAAATCGCAAGTTAAACGCCTTTTGATTGACCCAAGTAGCTCGGCCAACATCATCCGGTGGAGAGTGGTTGAACAGCTAAGGCTACTCGATCAGATCGTACCGGTAGCCCGAGTGCTCAGCGGGTTCAATATGGCGAGTGAAACCACGAAGGGGAAGATTTCTTTGCCGGTCAACATTGACGACACTATTCAAAAAACGGTGTTCTATGTAATCGAAAGAGATATGAAGTATAATGCATTGCTGGGTAGACCATGGATACATAGCATGAGGGCGATGCCATCGACATTACATCGATTCTTTGAAATTTCGACCCGGAGGGGATAAAAATCATCCGAGGTGAACAGCCCGCTGCAAGGGAGATGTTCGCGATCAAGGAAGCGTCACCCCTTCCCAAAAAATCGGATCAAAAAGAAGATGAGTCAATCGGGGGCAAGGACTCTCAATAGCAACAAAAGTACACGGGTTAGACAACGGAGCAGATGGGGTTGGAACCGGGGAATGAAGAGGATGATTTCGGTGTACCCAAATCATTCGTCTTGCCGGATGACTCGGATGCAACCAAGTCTACAGTAGAGGAGTTGGAGCAAGTCACTTTGTTTGATTATCTACCAGATAGAAAGGTATACCTAGGTACGGGGTTAACCTCGGAGCTCAGGAACAAGTTAATTAAATTTCTTCAAGCTAATGCGATTGTTTCGCATGGTCCCGTATAGATATGGTTGTGCCACGAGTAACAACTCACAAACTCGGCCTCGACGGAGATTTCCCCCGGTGAAGCAAAAACGAAGGCCTATAGCAGAACTAAAGCACGCCTTCGTAAAGGATGAGGTAACAAAGCTTTTGAAAATAGGCTATATTCGGGAGGTAAAATACCCGGATTGGCTGGCTAACATAGTGGTGGTGCCGAAAAAAGGTAATAAATTTCGAATGTGCGTTGATTATAAGGATCTAAACAAAGCATGCCCGAAGGATTCATTTCCTATGCCTCACATCGATAGAACGATCGATGCGACGGTCGGCATGAGATGTTAAGTTTTCTCGATGCTTACTCCGGGTATAACCAAATCCGGATGCACCCGGAGGATCAAGAGAAAACGTCCTTTATTACCCGGTACGGGACTTACTGTTACAATGTCATTCCCTTCGGATTAAAAAATACTGGTGCAACATACCAACGCCTAGTTAACGGGATGTTCGAAGAACAGATAGGAAAAACAATGGAAGTTTATATTGATGACATGGTTGTCAAGTCACGGAAACGAGAGGACCATTTAAAACATTTGCAGTGAAACCTTCGATGTGCTCCGAAAATACAACATGAAGCTTAACCCGGAGAAATGTGCCTTCGGTGTCCGGTCGGGCAAATTCTTGGGTTTCATGGTGTCCAACCGGCGGATCGAAATTAACCCGGACAAGATCAAAGCAATCGAGGATATTGAGGTGGTAAATAACGTCAAGGGAGTGCAGAGGCTCACCGGAAGGATAGCGGCGCTGAGTCGGTTCATATCGAGATCCTCGGACAAGAGTCACCATTTGTTCTCCTTACTAAGGAAGAAGAATGACTTTGTTTGGACCCCGGAGTGCCAAAGAGCTTTACATGAATTGAAAAGGTACTTGTCCAGTCCGCCTCTACTGCACACACCGAAGGCGGACGAGCAGCTTTTTCTCTACCTTGCCGTATCCGAGGTAGCGGTAAGTGGTGTTTTAGTCGGAGAAGAATCAGGTACGCAATTCCCTATATATTATGTGAGTAGAACTTTAGGGGATGCGGAGACCGTTATCCCCGCTAGAAAAGTTGGCATTGGCATTGGTAAGTGCTTCTAGAAAGCTCAAGCCTTACTTTCAATGCCATCCGATATGTGTAGTGACTACTTACCCTCTAAAGAACATTATGCATAAACCGGAATTATCGGGTAGACTAACTAAATGGGCTGGAGAGATTAGCGGATATGATATCGAATACAAGCCTCGGACGACCATCAAGTCCCAGATCTTAGCTGACTTTGTGGCAGACTTCACCCCGGCTATGGTCCCCGAGATTGAGAAAGAACTTCTGCTAACCTCGCGAAAAGCTTCGAGTATTTGGTCGCTACACACGGACGGGGCCTCGAACCTTAAAGGTTCCGAGCTAGGAATCGTCCTCAGAACCCCTGCCGGGGATGCGGTTCGACAATCCATTAAAACTGTTAAATTGACTAACAATGAAGCCGAGTATAAGGCTATGATTGTAGGTTTGGAATTAGCTCGGAGTATGGGGGCCGAAATAATTGAAGCAAAATGCGACTCTCTCTTGGTCGTTAACCAGGTGAATGGCATCTTCGAGGTTAAAGACAAACGGATGCAAAGGTATCTGGAAAAAATCCAAGTGTTACTACACCGGTTTAAAGAATGGAACATGCAGCATGTACCCAGGGAGCAGAACAGCGAGGCCGATGCATTGACCAATTTGGGATCTTCAGTCGAAGGGGAAGAAATCAACCCCGGGACTGTGGTGCACTTGATGAATTCAGTGATAGAAAACGGGCATGCTGAAATAAACATAATGGGTTTAACTTGTGATTGACGCAACAAATACATCGACTACTTGCAAGATGGAAAGCTCCCGAGTGACCCAAAAGAATCACGGTCACTAAGGACAAAAACGGCCGCGGTTACGGGTAGACGATCAATTGTATCGACGGTCTTTCTTCGGACCTCTGGCCAAGTGTTTGGGTCCCGGAGAAACCGAGTATGTGATGAGAGAAGTACACGAGGGGACCTGCGGCAATCACTCCGGTGCTGAAGCCTTAGTTCGAAAAATTATCAGAGCCGGTTACTACTGAAACCCGATGGAGGAAGATTCGAAGAATTTTGTCCGAAAATGTGACGGGTGTCAAAGACACGCCCCGATGATTCATCAACCAGGGGAGTTGCTGCACTCGGTAATATCACCTTGGCCCTTCATGAAGTGGGGAATGGACATTGTTGGTCTATTGCCATGGGCACCAGGTAAGGCCCGTTTTATTTTATTTATGACTGACTATTTCTCCAAATGGGTTGAAGTGCAGGCCTTCGAAAAGATTAGAGAGAAGGAAGTTATTGACTTCATATGGGACCACATTATTTGTCGTTTCGGCATCCCTGCCGAGATAACTTGTGATAACAGTCCTCAGTTCATTGGCGGCAAAGTCAATAATTTCCTCGAGGGGTTGAAGATCAAGAAAATCGTATCAACTCCGTACCACCCGTGTGCAAACGGACCGGTGGAATCCACGAATAAAACAATAATTCAGAATCTGAGGAAAAGACTTGAAACATCAAAGCATCACTGGAGGGAAGTACTACGAGGTATTGTGGGCTTACGAACCACATCGAAATCAAGCACGGGAGAAACACCCTTCTCGTTGATCACGGGCCGAAGACCTCGTTCCGTAGAAGTTGGTGAACCGAGTCTCCGATTCGGGTACACCACCGAGGGGTCAAACGAGGAGGCCATGGCCGTAAAACTCGATCTCACGGATGAACTTCGCAAAAACGTGTTGGTCCGTATTGCAGCCCAGAAGCAGAGAATGGAAAGGTACTACAACCGGACCGATTTTTGACATTTCCAAGTTGGGGACTTGGTGCTTCGGAAAGTTACCTTGAACACCAAGAATCCCAACGATGGAAAACTCGGGTCCGGCGGGAAGGGCCGTACAAGATAACCGAGGTAACGGGCAAAGAGTCGTATCGGTGGAATCCGTGGACGGGCAACGGTTGCGCAATAAGCCGGAATGTGGCTCATTTGAAGAGATACTACGCTAAGGTATGGACACTTGTGTTTATTAACTTTTTCTTTTTTTGCGGGAAGTCGAGCTTAGGATAAAGTTAGGTGCTAGGTACGAAAACACGTGTTGCACTCTTTTCCTTAGTACGGTTTTGTCCCAAAATGGGTTTTCCGATAAGGTTTTTAATAAGGCAACAATTACAACGTGTTACTAGATTAAGACGAGTACAAATGCCCGGAAACTTGGTGCCACACCCTACGAGTGGGGACTCGATAGTGCTTACCCGATCTTGCAGCTCGGATAAGCACTAGGGGACTGCTATACCCATATCAAGGTTTACCTCGGTTAGTAAAAAATGGAGGAGCTCAACAAAGCAGAACGCCGTTGGGTCCTCGAAAATCGGACCTTCTGTATTAGGTTTCGATGTAAGGACCAAACGATCAGAATGAATCGTGTCCACTTAGTATTTGCTATGGCAAAACCAAAATCGGACCTTCTGTATTAGGTTTTGATGTAAGGACCAAACGATCAGAACAAATCGTTTCCACTTAGTATTTGCTACGGAAAAAACAGAAGGAAACGGACAAAATCCTCATATCATGTACGTACAAATACTTGCAATACAAAGATTATTGAAAATTCAGATTATTGCATTTTGGATATGTCTTCTTGTTAAAGCACCCTACCCCGGTGATTACCGCCGAATTTTGGCATCGCTTTATTCATATACCCTACGCCGGGCACTACAGTCGAAATTCGATAAAGGCAATAAGGTCACATTGAACCAAGCCAAAATCTTCAACATCCTCGAATGAGGACTGCTTATTACACCCCCAAGTTTCGGTACATTGAGATTTATTACGAGTTAGCTAGTTAACTATAGACACCGGAGTTATTGTCGAAAGGATGCAAGATCATTGATGCCCGTTTTGCAATACAAGAGTCCGAGTTCGTGTAATAGGTTATGGAAGGAAAGTTAAGGACAAGGCCATTTTCCGGTTTTGATTTAATGCGCAAGTCGCTTATAAATATTATTGGCATGGAATATTAAGGGCAAACTTGGAATTCGGAAACTATTATATTTCAAGGATTAAGTGTACATGTGGACAAGATGACTAGGCAAGCAATAAAATTGGTCATCTTTATGACTTAAGAAATTCTAGAAACTTGGAGAAAAAGAAAGAAAAAAAAAAGAATAAGGGGAGCCATGTGGCCGGCCACCTTGGTGTGGGCCATGGCCACATGGTTGGCTACTAATTGAAATAAAATATGACCAAGTCATCTCATTTCATCATCTTCATCACTTGGAAACTTCAAGAAAATTGGAGAGAAAACCACAAGGCCATTCGGCCAAGAACATGAAAATTTGAGGTCCAAAAATTGCTCTCCAAAAATTATTTTCTTCTAGTTTCTCTACTAATTGGAAGGTCCTCGTCGACGTGGAGTGGGTGTTAGAACAAGAAAACCGCTCGTTGTTGTGTTTCACCAAAGCTAGCCGTGGGAGAAGTTGGTGAAAAAGGTAAGATTTAATCCTCCCTTACATGTTCTATGGATTATTTGAGTATGTTATAGTAGATGGAAATGAATGGAATTCATGAAACTATGGATTATGGTGTTGGCCGAATAGGGGCATATGTGTAGAGGTGAAGAATCAACTTTGTTTAGCATGTTTTGGTTGTTGTTGTTGTGAATTCTATGTGATGGAAATGAAGGTATTGAATGGTTTAAATTGAAGTTGTGATTGTTGTAAGTTGGGCCGTGTACATGTAGTATTATATAAGGGTGAAGGACTAATTTTATTTAGTATGTTTGAAATGTTGTGTTGCGGATTCTATAATGAAAATGAATGTTTGATGACTCATGTTGACGTCGCAATTGTTGTGGGCTGTTTTGGAGAGTAGTATGATGTTAATATAGGTTCTTGTGTCCATAAGAATGATGATTATTGGCATGCGGATTATTGGTGTAGTTTATGAATTCGGCAGAACAATTAAATGATTGAATAGAGAATTGACTAGTTATGGAAGTTGGAAAAACAGCGTGTGGGCTGTTTTATGGAATACTTTGTTGTGGGAAATGATATTGTTGTTGTTGTTGTTGGTTGATGAATTGAGAATTCGGGCTAGGCACCTAAACGGGGGGAGATCGCGATTTTCGATAGAATATAAAATAGTTTAAGTTGGAACTTGAGATAAGTATGTAATACGAGAGACTAACATTAGTGTGAATCCTCTCGAATGTAGATTTGCGAGCTCGGGCGGATAGACGTAGCCAATAGAGGTCGGCGAGTGGTATGTTAAGGCTCATCCCTTCTTTCTATGGCATGTCTTAGTCGAAAATAAGTCATGACACGAATTTCGAGGTAACTCTATTCCGGTGATCCGAGCATGTTTATGATTCTCATTGGCTTCTTGATATTTGTATTCTTAATGTGGTCAAAGCCTAGTCCTTATATCGTTTGTATAACCAAGTTTCAAAAATTGCATAAAGATTTTGCTTTCAAAAGAGTTTGTTTCTAAACAATTCTGAAACTACGAAAGTCCGTAACTTTCACCGAAAGGCTCGGATCGCCTCGATTTGTTCGTAGAAAGTTTTGTGACATATGATGACTTGATTCTTCATAGGCGGGCTCGGAATGATTTGATATACGACTATGGTCCCTACGATACTTTGATATACTTATGAGAATTGATATGTTCCCAAGTACCGTCCGAAAGATTTTTGATATAACTATTGCCCGGATTTTCAATAACGATATGAGAATGTTGAGCTATTTCCTCGTGAAGCTATTCTTCATTGACAGTCTCACCTTATAATAATCATTCCTCCAAAGTGAGATGAAGCGACCACGATCAATCCATAATATGATCGGAGGCTACCGATTTTATGTCACTCCGATAGATACATGACTTTATTTGGGCTCTCATGCATGCTACTCATATGATATATGAATATGATATATGAATATGATATGTGAATATGATATACGAATATGATATATGAATATGATATACGAATATGATATATGTATATGTATATGGGGAATATGGAAAAGGGCGAGAGCGTTATATACGCGTAACCACCTGATCAGTTGGTATAATATGACATGATACCGTCCCGGACGCGGGATGCCCGGACGCGGGATATGTGGTTATGGATCGGGTTGCACGTTCGCGACAATATATTATATGGATCGGGGCGCACGTTCCGCAACAATATATTATATGGATCAGGCCGCACGTTCGCGAGCAATATATATATCATGGATCGGGGCCGCACATTCCATGAGCAATATAATATTGTATATATATATATATGGATCGGGCTGCACGTTCCGCAGCACTAAGCATGCATGGTACCCGCCTGAAAGGCACTCAGATGTACAGGTTGCCCTTTATCCCATGATATGATATGTTCTATATTTTCGTTTTGTTACAATTCATGCTTTGTATCCTTCCATATGCTGTTACTCATGCCTTACATACTCAGTACATTGCTCGTACGGCGTTCCTTCTTGTGGACCTTTGCGTTCATGCCCGCGAGTAAACGGCAGACGTCCGATCCCTAGGGGGCCCGCGGCATATTGGAAGCGCTCCGGTTGTTAGGAGCTTCAGTTTACCGGTACTACTTTTGTGTACATATTTGGGCATGGTGGAATCCGGCCCCGACTTGTGGATATATGTATCTTATTTAGAGGCTCGTAGACAGACGTGTACAGTCTAATGCTTTGTAGTCCTGCTCGCCTTTATGGATGTATAATCTTTTGGTAAAATCCACTGACACTCGTTCACGAGTATGTTATTGATGATTATGTTGAGTAAGATATGATTATATCGTCCATATGGCCCACTAAATGGTACAAATAGAATACATGATAAGAGGTGCCGATGTGATATTATCGGGTGCCGTCATGGCCTCGGTGGGTCGTGACAACGCTGGTATCGGGCTTGGCGTTCGTCCTAGGGGTTGTCGAGCCGTGTCCGGGCAGTCCCATTTATGGGTGTGAAGCGCGCCACACTTATAAACGGAGGTGCAGTGGCATTTAGGAATAATCGACCTTCTTTGCACTCCCGCATCGTGCGATAGAGCATATACGAGATTCCTTGGCCTTCTCCTAATCGTTTGCTATGATTTCGGCGATGCCGTGTGAAGAAAAAAGCTACGGTGGCCCCAAAAAGGCAGCAAGGCCACGACGGTGGGCCGGGAAGAAGAGTTGAACGGGAGCCACCGGTGGAGGTAGAAGAGGGCGAGTCTCATAACGAAGCCCTCGGACTTCTCATGCTCCACCGATGCCGGCAGAGCGAAAGAGAGTTTCGGCCCGACCCCAGTACACCACTAGTTCCACCGCCGGCGGCAGCCGGGGGCCGGCGGGTGGCGGCGATTCTTGACCCAATTAGTTGCCGCGCAAGCCCAGCGGCAAGGTGCGGGCCAAGGTGATAGGGCGGTGAGTGCGAGAGTGTTATACCCCGTACTTTGTACATTGGAATATTCTAAGTCGGTTGCGACAAGTTAAGGACAAGGTTGTAAATTTTTTCGATTTTGTTAAAAGTGCATACGTTGCATATTCATCTTTTCATTGGGATGGAGTGTTAAGGGTAAAATTGGAATAAGGAAAATTTGGGGTTAAAAGTGAATTGTGGAAAGTTGAACATTTCATGAAAATTTGGGGCCAAAAGTGAAGTTGTAAACTTAGAATTCATGAAAAAATGGCCATGTGGCCTTGGACATGACTTGTGGGCCATAGGCCACATGTATGATATATATATGTGTGTATAAGATGACAATTAGTCATCTTTATCATTTGTGACTTCTTAGAAAGTTCAAGAACTATGGAGAAAAAGAAAAAAAAAAAAGAGGCATACGGCTATGGGGCTGGCCGAATTCAGCCCCTCCAATTTGATCCCTAAAAATTATTTTCTTCTAGGTTTTTGACTCATTGGAAGGTCCTAAACAACATGGAGTTGTTGTTGAAGCAAGCAAGGTGTTTGTTCTTGAAGTTCTCATTCTAGCCATTGAGGAAGAAGAGAGTGAAGGTAAGGTTTAATCTCATTTTTCATGTCTTATGGATGGTTTGTGCATGTTGTGGAATGTGAAAATGAAGGAAGTTCATGGAAATATGAATATTGAAGTGTAGCCGTGTGTGTATGTGTGTGGCCGTGTAATATGTGTTGTGTAGAAGGAGTGGTTAATTAATTGAATTTAGCATTTTTTGTGTGTTGTTATAATGTGTAGAAATTGAATGAAATTCATGAAAATGTGGATTATGGTGTTTGGCCGAATAGGTGCATGTGTGTAGAGGTGAAGAATCAATTTTGTTTAGCATGTTTTGGTTGTTGTTGTTGTGAATTCTATGTGATGAAAATGAAGGTATTGAATGGTTTAAGTTGAAGTTGTGATTGTTGTGGGTTGGCCGTGTATATGTAGTATTATATAGGGATGAAGGACTAATTTTGTTTAGTATTATTGAGATGTTGTGTTACGGATTCTATGATGTAAATGAGAGTTTAATGATCCAAGTTGAGATTGTAATTGTGTGGGCTGTTTTAGGAGCCAATTTGGTCCTAATGTGGTTTCTTGAATTTATGATAATAATATTGTTAAAGTGCGGATTGTTGGTGAAGTTCATGAATTTGGAAGAGAGAAATATGTTATGGTTGTTCATGTTGAGTTGGGAAGGTTTCGGGTTCTATGGCATATTATTTGGATTGTTTGAATGTTTTACGGGTTGTTTGAAATGTTCTTGAATCGTGATTAAAGGATCTCGGATTACTATGTGAATGTACGAGCGTTGATGTTGGGTTGAAAGTATGTAGTTGGTTTGAATGAAAATGGAATATTATCGAATTGTATGGAAAAGAAGTATTAATGTTAGAATGCGTTTTGAATTCATTATTGATGTTGTTGGAATGTTTGTTGGTATTGTTGTTGATGAATTTGGCCGAGTTGAAATCTCGGGGTTGTTGCATTTATAG
Organism: Lycium ferocissimum; assembly: GCF_029784015.1. Taxonomy (NCBI): domain Eukaryota; kingdom Viridiplantae; phylum Streptophyta; class Magnoliopsida; order Solanales; family Solanaceae; genus Lycium; species Lycium ferocissimum. The sequence continues at coordinate 46,827 of NW_026726044.1, forward strand.
GGGAAATGCTGCCCAAATTTTTGTAAATAAAAGTGATGGCATTAAAATGGGATTCCGAGGTGCCTATGACTAATGTTTGGTGTCTAATGACGTGTTGTAGATTTTGAGAAGCCGAGACTTGAGTTGGGTTAGCTTAGGAGCGAACGAGGTATGTAAAGCTTATCCTTTTTTCCTTTTGGCATGTCCTAGTCACAAGTAAGTTATGATGAATTATGAGCTTCGGGGGAAATTCTATTCGAAAAGTCCGAACATGTTTATGATTCATATTCGCTTTGTGATGTTGGCATCCTTAATATGGTCAAGCTATGATCCGTATGTCCTTGATATGATTGGATTTGAAATGCTATGTATACGGTTTGTTCCGAAAGGATCTTATGTCTTTTGTATGACTAAATTTCAAAAGTTGCATAAAAGTTGGTTTTAAAAAAAAAAAAAAAAAAAAAAGTTTTGTTCCTAAACGATTCGAAAACTACGAACGTCCGTAACTTTCACGAACGAACCAGATGGCCTTGATATGCTCAAAAATGATTCCATGATGTATGATGAGTATGTTTTCCATAGGCGGGCCCGGCTCGGGGTCGACACCCGTTCGTGGGTCCCGCGACTTTCCTCTATGCACTTCTGACGACTTTTTGAAAAGAATTCAATATGACTATCCTTCCGACCCCCGAGTATGATTACTTATTTATCGGTTGAGTCTGAAATAAGGATTTTTATGTATGTGATTTTGATACGTGACTTTGGTTTCCGAAGTTCGGTTTGATATGTTCCGAGTGATGTTCGAAAGAAAATCTGATTTGACTACTGTTTTGGCTTACAAATGATGGTTCGTTTTGATTAACCTATTAAGTCTTTGAAAATGTTTTAAACTGTATTTGGTTACTCATGATTCTGCTCGTGCATTGTGTTGTTACGTTTTTCGCCAAGTCCCGGGCCGGTTATGTTATTGTGCGCACTATCGTATTCCGAAATATGATGTGTATTCCAAGCATGATGTGTATTTCGAAACA
>NW_026726045.1:0-46769 GCF_029784015.1 Lycium ferocissimum
TATGGGTTGTTCCAAATTTTTTTTGTTTGCTAATCTTTCACCATTTATGGAGTCCTTTAGACTCGAGGACGGGTCTTTCTCAACAAGGGAGAATGATGAAAGATGAAGAAGATCAAGAAATTCAAGAAAATCAAGAAACACAAGATTGAAATTCAAGAAAAAGAAAAGTCCAAGAAGCTCAAGTTTGAAGATTATTTCCCATTCTTGTTTCTTGAATCCTTTTCTAATGGACTATGAACAATTAGCAATATCAATATCAAACACAAGACATCATGCCACAAGTCTTCCAAACCATTTCCATCATGCATGAGTGTATGAATACATAAATGAGTGTAAACATGGTAAATCAATGCAAACTAGTAAAGCAACAGTGAAGGTACAAGTCACAAGCCATAAGTCATATCAAGACTTGGATCAACTCAACCATGAAATGAATCATACAAACCGTCTCAACCAACATAAGAGTCTATGCCCCTCTTTACTTCCTCATATAGCAAGTACTCCTCATAACTAAGTCTTGTATCACCAAGAAATTGTACTCTTCTATATATTATCATCAATAGTAAATCATACATCAAGTGTTCATCTACGTACTATCATAAACATATAAACCACAATTCAGGTCAAAACTTAGTATCCTTCCTTTCTCCGATAATATATGTCACAATAAATGAGAACTGAGTGCAACATTACAATTTAGACAATAAGTCTAATCACAATAACAGGGCAACAAGCCACCATCAACAACAATCAACCTAGAAGAAGCCCATCACAATCACCAAGTTATGTATACAACTACACCCTCGTATTTCAATACATAACGTAATGGCGACGAGCCCACAAAAATCGAAGTCATATCAACCTAGCTAATATCAACCAAAACACCATGTACAAGACCAAATTATGCTTTCTCCCGTCAATTCTACACAATACATGCGTTTCGCTAATTAAAGTCTAACTAAAGTAAGCGATAACCTACCTGGAATGAAGAACAGGAGCCACGAACTACTTCACACGAGTCTTCTATTTCCGAAGCGCCTCATAACGGTCAAAGTCTAACAATATGATGCTAAGTAAGGAACAAACAATGTATTTAAACAAGAACAACAATTTGGGGAAGAAGACCCACTTACATCTACCCTCTTCAATGGATGAAACCATCCTTTAATAGTGAATTTATCATAACTTCTATCTCTATAATCTAATACCTTCAATCCATAGGTTTCTAATCAATTTACCCTTTCAAACAGATTTTAGGACAAAATTTTCATTTTTATTAGAACCCTAAGTCTCAACATGCAATTTCAACCATAAGAAATCAAATTCCCTTCCTAGAAAGTGATAATCTATACTCCTAGATGATTAATCAACAACAAAATCAACAACCCACCAATTATTTAAGGGTTTACTATTTCGAGGGTTCTAGGATTTTCATCCACCACTGATGGACCTTAAAATAATCATGGAACTTGAAGAAGAAAGGAAAAGGAACAAATAAAGATGGGGACTTACCCTCCGAGATGCTTTCACCAAAGAATGGAATGAATTTTGCCTCTTTCTCTCTCGGCCGACTTTGGGGTCATGGGGATAATGGTTAGGGTTGAGGCATTAAAATAGACTTCTTGGCTCCCGTCGGTCGGCTGTTGCGGCGGCGGGTTGGTCGGCCATGTTGTTACACCCCACCCCTGGTAGGCGTGATTGGCACCGGCACCTTACGAAACCGAGCGAACCAACTTATAACTTGTATTATCTATGTCTCGAATGACAAAATAAGGCTAAGGCTAGATATGAACGTAATAACATGTATAATATATATCCCGTGGACCCGCGATACCCCGATATAACTACGAAAGAACATAACGAAGCTATACACGAATCATGTACGCAAAAGCCTCTATGAAAATGACTGAAGTATACAAGTCGGGACAGGGCCCCCGCCATACCCTGAACAAAATCATACATATATATATATATCTAGGCTCGGAAGTGCTCCAAGAAGAGATGGAGCTCGCAATCGGGCGGTACAAGGCGACTACTATGGAAGATCCCTTATCTCGTCTATCTACACTGCGGGCATGAACGCGGCGTCCACAGAAGGGACGTCGGTACGAACAATGTACTGAGTATGTAAGGCATGAATAGTAACATATTAAGAAATACCGAACATAGAAAATTAATATAATGAACGTATGGGGATAAAGTAATATAAACAAGATCAACTTGTGCCTTTGAATGCCCTTTTAAGGCGAATGTCGTGCATGCTTAGCTTTTTAAGAATTTTTTCATACATATCCATATATATGTAATATCTCGTCCGGTCATTAAGGCGCGGTAATATATATATAGATACATATATTTATATACATATAGCATCTTACATGGTGTTATCTTACCCCTCCTATGTGAGGCTCGGTATCATCTTACCCAGCCCTTTCGGGACTCGGTATCATCTTACCCTGCCCTTTCGGGACTCGGTGTTATCTTACCCGGCTCTTTCGGGACTCGGTGTTATCTTACCTGGCCCTTTCGGGACTCGGTGTTATCTTACCCGGCCCTTTCGGGACTCGGTGTTATCCCCAACTGATCATGGGATGCAATGCATACATACATACATACACATAAAAATACATAAATGAAATCAACGTCATCGTTAGCATTACTATTGTCACTATATCATTCCTTGAAGGATCAACCATCGTAAGATAAAATCGACGATGTCACGGGAGTCTCAAGAATCATGAACTTAGGTAGCACTAGAAATAGAATCGTTATCATCGCTATATTCCACCTCAAAGGAACGAGTAACATGAGGTGAGACCATCAACAATAAGTACGGTTAAGGGATTCATAGAATGACTCAATAATCTCATAATGACCTCAAATCATAGCTTCGGAGTTTCAACAGAAGAGAATCATCATCCTCGTCACAATCATCATAGAACATATTCCATATAACATCATAAAAGGCTTTAAGAGTCATGAACTTCGATCTTTTGAAAACAAGGCGGTTATGGAAACATTTATAGAATCATAACATAGGAATCATGCCTTTGAAAGAAAGGGACGAGCCTTAACATACCTTTTTGGTCACCTTAACTTTAACTACTCAACGCTTGGCCTCCCAGGCTCGTAAATCTATATTCAAGAAAATTTATACTATTGTTAGACTCATCTTCATAGGCCTGTTTTAAGCCCTCAAACTACTCTTTCTAGAATCTGCTTCAAATTTCGGCGGCGATCTTCATTTATATGCCTAGCCCGAAATTATAATTCGACAACCAACAACAACAACGACAACAACAATGACAATAACATCATTTCCAACACCAATATGTACCATAAAACATCCCACCCGATGTTTCCCAATTTTCACAACCAACCAACTCGCTATACAATTATTTAACGACTTTATCTCCGTAAATAAACCAAAATTAACATTAATAATAGGAGATTCATACCTTATTCTTGTTAAAACATAGATATCTTCAATATCCACCTTGAATCCACTGCAAAACCATACTAGAATCATATCCATGCATTTATCCGAGCTTCGATTAATACTCCATCGCTTGAAAATTGCTCACTTTGTGATCCCCTCTCTCTCTCTGTTCAATTTTCTAGAAATTTCTCGGCAAATCTGGTGAAAAAAGGGGTGTTTACCCTTTATATAGGGTCAAATTCTGGTCGGGTCACTGTAGCAATACTGTAGCATGTGTTTCTGCTTTGTCAGCTGAACTTTTAACGTCCATAATTCTCTACTCCGATGTCCTATCGATGAGCAGCTTATTGCGTTGGAAACTAGACTCGACGAACTTCATTTTAGGCTTTTGTTTCACCTTAAAACACTTCATATGCTAAGATATATTCGTCCCTCAATTTAGACCAAAATTTTCATACAAAACATTACCCATCCTTTCTCCAAATTCATACTACTCCATCTCTTTCACTCATTTCCTTATAAAACCTTCCAGTATGCCTTATATGTATCCTTCACTCATTAAGTATACTTAATAATTCTTGCTCCTTATATTCCAAAGTGATTTTACTTAACCATAACTCAACGTACTTATTTCTCAAATTTGATAAGTGCTTCTTCGAAGATACGGGTAAACGTAAAGTGAAACCGAAAACTCAGAGTAAGAAGAATTTCAGTGATAATAGTTGTGGAGGAAGATGAGGGACAAAAGGAGAAAATTGTGACCAAACGTTCCGTAAAGTATTTTGATGGATTCCAATGTCCCCGTTAACCTATGGATTTGAGAAAATGTTCAGACACAAAAGGTAGAAGTAGAAGGGCCTTAAAGAAGGTGGCAAGAATGGATTGGTAATGCATGAGCGCTTTGGTTACATGCAAAGCCCTCGATTAGCAGAGAAGAAAATAAGTCAAGCTATACGGTAGGAGAACCCCGGTATTATAAGAGACCAAAAGAATTGACGGATCGTCAGGATAAGTTAATGACTACCAATACTCGGGAGTTACTAATGTATAAGAACACTCTTAAAAAGGGGGGAAGAGCAGATCTAGTCACAAACGAGGTATGGCATTGTCAAAATTCCAAGGAAAGAAAGATTTTAGCTTAAAGAGGCCCAAATTTAGGACGTAGTGGCATATCAAGAATGCATTAAGAGGGAGCAGAGACGAATTAAAGATAAGCATACCACAAAGCAGGTATGAAAGGGAATTAAAAATGGATCAAGAGAATACTTCATGCGGACGTGAGATATGATATTTCTAGACCAGGGAAATTTGTGCCGCACCTAAATAGGCAGCGACGTATCCTAAAGAGTAATAAAGAGAGTAAGAAAGGTCTGCAAGCTAACTACAAAGAGAATGACGAAATGGATGATGAGTACAAAGGACACTTTGGGTTACAACGGAAGAAAAATCTTGATGTTAAAGGAAAAATATGACAATCTTAACAAAAGGAGTAACGATAAGCGGTGTGGCGATCTCTAAGTGGAGGAAGAACGGTGTGGGTACAGATAGAAAGGCAGCAGCATCACTAGAAATTAGAAAGTATATCATGGTCACTAACCGTATACCGAGTACAAAGGTATGTATTATAGAATTATATGAACCATCAACGTAAGATTATGCCCCGCAGATGGGAATGGACACACTGGAAAGCCAACAAGAAATGACAGTTAACTAAATGATCACTGGAATAAGGAAGTCAAGGGTAAGTATACCATACTGATGTTAGAAAATAAGTTGTGGTAAAGTGAGAATTGCCCTAACTTTATAATTATAAGTTATACTGCAAGATTTGAGGCAAAGGAATTAAAGGGAGAGTTTTGACAAGAACTCGAAGATATTGTGAGCTATAGACCAGTTTGAACTATGATTATTGGTTCATCGCAATCTATAATCCTGCTACGAGGAATAATAAAGATGGTGATGGAACATTAGGAATGTACGTAATTAAGAAATTGTATTGAGGATATGGGTATAACTGATCATGGAAAGGAATTAAGACGAATGGTTGAAGAAACGTAACCGTTAAGAGTAAGGATTTGTCAGTAGCAGAGTACCGCTGAACAAGCAACTAAACGTTAGTATAAGAAATGAGAACGGAATACTAGTTGATTTGTGACTATATATATGTGAGGATTGAGTACTGCACGACTCACAAATGAATTTGATATAGAGCTAAGAAAGAACAGGACGAAACTGACCAAATTATAGTATAAGTATGCGGTAATTGAACAAAAAATTCAATCAGGCTATTGAGGATCGGCACACTACAACATTCGATGATGAATGTTTTTAAGGAGGGAAGGATGTTACACCCCGTATCTTCGAAGAAGCACTTATCAAATTTGAAACATAAGTACGTTGAGTTATGGTTAAGTAAAATCACTTTGGAATATAAGGAGCAAGCATTATTAAGTATACTTAATGAGTGAAGGATGCATATAAGTCATACTGGGAGGTTTTATAAGGAAATAAGTGGAAGAAATGGAGTAGTACGACTTTGGAGAAAGGATGGGTAATGTTTTGTATGAAAATTTTGGTCTAAATTGAGGGACGAATATCTCTTAGCATATGAAGTGTTTTAAGGTGAAACAAAAGCCTAAAATGAAGTTCGTCGAGTCTAGTTTCCAACGCAATAAGCTGATCATCAATAGGACATCGGAGTAGAAAATTATGGACGTTACAAGTTCAGCTGATAGAGCAGAAACGCGTGCTATAGTACTGCTACAGTAACCGACTTGCTACAGTAAATTACTACAGTGACCCGACCCGAATTTGCCCTATATAAAGGGTAAAAACCCCTTTTTTTTCACCAGATTTTCCCAGAAATTTCCAAAAAATTGAAGAGAGAGAGAGAGAGAGGGGATCACAAAGTGAGCAATTTTCAAGCGACGCAGCATTAATTGAAGCTCGGATAAACGCATGGATGTGATTCTAGTATGGTTTTGCGGTGGATTCAAGGTGGATATTGAAGATATCTCTGTTTTAACAAGAATAAGGTATGAATATCTTATTATTAATGTTAATTTTGGTTTATTTGCAGAGATAAAGTCGTTAAATAATTGTATAGCGAGTTGGTTGGTTGTGGAAATTGGGAAACATCGTATGGGATGTTTTATGGTACATATTGGTGTTGTAAATGATGTTATTTTCATTGTTGTTGTTGTTGTTGATGTTGATTGCTGAATTATAATTTCGGGCTAGGCATATAAACAGGAGAGATCTTTGCCAAAATTTCAGCAGATTCTAGAAAAAGTTAGTTTGAGGGCTTAAGACAGAGGTCATGAAGATGAGTCTAACAACAGTATAAATTTTCTTGAATATAGATTTACGAGCACAGGAGGCCAAGCGTTGAATAGTTAAAGTTAAGGCGACCAAAAAGGTATGTTAAGGCTCGTCCTTTTCTTTCAAAGGCATGATTCCTATGTTATGATTCCATAAATGTTTCCATAACCGTCTTTTTTTCAAAAGCTCGAAGTTCATGACTCTTAAAGCCTTTTATGATGTTATATGGAATATGTTCTATGATGATTGTGACGAGGATGATGATTCTCTTCTGTTGAAACTTCGAAGCTATGATTTGAGGGCATTATGAGATTATTGAGCCATTCTATGAATCCCTTAACCGTACTTATTGTTGTTGGTCTCACCTCATGTTACTCGTTCCTTCGAGGTGGGATATAGCGATGATAACGATTCTATTTCTAGTGCTACCTAAGTTCATGATTCTTGAGACTCCCGTGACATCATCGATTTCATCTTACGATGGTTGATCCTTCAAGGAATGATATAGTGACAATGGTAATGCTAATGATGACGTTGATTTCATTTATGTATTTTTATGTGTATGTATGTACGTATGTATGTATGTATGCATGCATTGTATCCCACTGATCAGTTGGGGATAACACCGAGTCCCGAAAGGGCCGGGTAAGATAACACCGAGTCCCGAAAGGGCCGGGTAAGATAACACCGAGTCCCAAAAGGGCCGGGTAAGATGATACCGAGTCCCGAAAGGGCCGGGTAAGATGATACCGAGCCTACATGGCCGGGTAAGATAACACCATGTAAGATGCTATATGTATATAAATATATGTATCTATATATATATATTACCGCGCCTTAACAATCGGACGAGATATTACATATGTATGGATATGTATGGAAAAATTCTTAAAAAGCTAAGCATGCACAACATTCGCCTTAAAAGGGCATTCAAAGGCACAAGTTGATCTCGTTTATATTACTTTATCCCCATACGTTCATTATATTAATTTTCCATGTTCGGTATTTCTTAATATGTTACTATTCATGCCTTACATACTCAGTACATTGTTCGTACTGACGTCCCTTCTTGTGGACGCTGCGTTCATGCCCGTAGGTGTAGATAGACGAGACAAGGATCTTCCATAGTAGGCTGCCTTCAGGTACCAGTTCTTATTGGTGAGCTCCATCTCTTCCTGGAGCACTGCCGAGCCTATATATATATATGTATGATTTTATTCAGGGTATGGCGGGGGCCCTGTCCCGACTTGTATACTTCAGTCATGTTCATAGAGGCTTTGTAGACAGTTCCTATGTATAGCTTCGTTATGTTCTGTCGGTCGTTATATTGGCATCGTGGGTCTATTGGACATATATTTATACATGATATTACGTTCATATCTAGCCTTAGCCTTATTTTGTCATTCGAGACATAGAGAATACAAGTTATAAGTTGGTTCGCTCGGTTTTCGTAAGGTGCCGGGTGCCAATAATGCCTTACCAAGGGTGGGGTGTGACAGTAGCGGTATCTTTGGTCGCTGCCAGCGGCCAGTTGGAACAACCCGAACGAAAACGGGCATAACTCCCTCATACGGAGCCAAACACGATGATTCTTTTTGCTATGGCTTCGTAATTTCAATACAAATATAATGGTTCAAGCCTCACTCAAAAAAAAGGTCGTTTGATCAATTTGGAGCCGTTTCTATCCACAGACCTATAGCGAAAACATCAAATACGAGCGCGACAAAAACCCAAACGCATCTGAAACTCTTCGGAACCTCACCAAAACTTGTGGACAAGCTCGAAATCATCATATTAACATGTTGGAACTTCTAAAACATTGACACGGGGTCATCTTAACCCGACGTTGACCGTGGTCAACTCTAACTTGCTAACTTAACTAGCTTCTCCAGCAATGACTCAATTTACACTCGAACCTTGCGGAAACCAACCTAATGACTTCATTAAGTCATAGATCATACTAACGGGACTTGGGGAAAGGGTCAAAAAGGTTAAATGGCTCAAAACACTATAATAACTAAACGGGTCATTACAGCCTTAGTACAATCTAAAAAAAGGCCTTTTTAAGAAAACCCTAAAATGGATAAGGCGTCTGTACGGATACTCTGACACCCGTACTGTTGCCAGCCAAATGGCAGAACGGTCAGGTGATGCATGGCCTGGCCTATAACAGATACTCCGAGCCTATGTTGAGTGTCTTCGCCTCAGGCTCGGGCTTTCTGTGCTTATCAACATACCCTCAGTTTTTGATACTCAGTTTGAAAAACTCACAACCCCTCGGTCCTCGTTCCCTTCGATCTTAACTGAGCCTAGCGACCTCATTCCTCTTCAATCTCGTATCGGACAGTTGTAATATTTACTCCAGTTCGTACTGAATGCAAATTTCTTCGATTTTTATCGTATACAGATAGTCCCCACACTTCTCAGATCGAAGTTTCGAAGTGACGGAAAGTGGAACGATTACCTCGGTGACTTCCTTAGTAAGCCTCTTCTTCGAAAAGATGCCGAAAATGAAATGTCCCTTCATGTCACGTCTCTCTGACTTTGGACCCATGTCTCCTTTTGGTTGGACGACTTCGGTAACCGCCTCAAAATTTTATTTATAAAAGGTGTTACAGTGATTTTTATTTTTCACTTTTCACCTTTCACTTCTCTTTTTTCACTCTTTACCTCTTGATTATCTCACTTATCTTGTTATGTTTTTGCTTCCTCTTGAATCTTTATTTTGAAATTCTGAGTCTTCAAAAATTTCTTGAGAAAATTCATCCGAGGTCCCAAAATCTTCTCCAATTTCTGGAAACTTCTCTTCAAGTCTTCACAAGTTCATCCTTTCCTTCTTCAAATCTTCATATCTTCATATTTTCAACCTTCAAATCTTCATACTTTCCTCTTCGAATCTTCAAATCTTCATATTTTCCTCTTTAAATCCTCAAAATGGTAACGAACATCGACCCTACTCCCGAAGATGCCTTTTCGATTAGCTCTCCGAATACCGAGACTGTCGCAAGCCCCGGAGGCAAATCACAAACTAGTTCCTTCGAACCCCAGGCCAAAGACATAATCCCCTCAAAATACAACTTCAACCACGAGTTCGCCGTCCAAATGGCTGTTACGATGTGACGCTTTACCCATCATTGATCAGAGAGGCGCACCTTCCGCAGTCCGAACTGAATGCGGTTGGGATAACCGCCCCATAGAGATTATTGCTCCCGGTGATGACGAAGCAATCACTGACTTTAAGGAGGGGCTTTTATATATTTACACATACCCCTTCACTTTCAAGCTTAACCCTCTAATAGATCAGGTTATCCTAGAGATGTGTCGGACATATGAAGTGTGCCTTGCTCAAATAGGCCCGAACATTTGAAGGATCGTGGCCTACCTCCGTCTTTTGGCCGATAATGCCAAAGTTCCTGTACTATTTGATCCGAATATATTGCCCGAGGATCTTTCGTGGCGGAGTTATAAATCTCTCCAAACGAGGGAGGAACCCCATTCTCTCCTGCGTTAATGAGAACGGAGATCGGGGCTGGTATGAGCGTTTTGTCCGGGTTAGGACCGCGGACATTATACCGGAGGAGTACATGCCTTTTTCCCCGAAAGGTGGAATGAAAAACGTAAGTTTTATAGGACTTATCTCCCTTTTACGTGCCTTTGAGCATTTCTTCTACTATTTTTGATGTTTCAGCTGACGGATAGTTTCCAAATGCAATCCCCGGATTGACTAGGTAGATCAAAAGTATTATCAGCCAACATCCGCACCAAGAGCGAACATGGAAAAATTTGTCCCGCGACCGGTGGGCAGCACAAAATCATGGTATCTTTCTGTTCCCTTAGCTTCTTGTTATATTCTTTTGTTCAACCTTCTTCTGATTTAATTCTTTGATATTCAGGTTTGGGTAGACGTTTTTCGACCCTACAGCCTGCATCAGTGGACGAACCCGCCACACTGGGTTCAAATTTTGATATTTCAGGATCAGCATGGCTCATTGCCGAGGCTAAAAAGAAGAAGAAAAAACCCAAGTCGAGGGGTCAGAAAAGAAAAAAGAGCTCGAAGGATGCCGCAGGTACATCCACAGCTCGAGGTCTGAGGGATCGGACCCTTCTGTTGCTGCTGCTATCGAGGCTGAGACAACGTCGGTGGAGGTCCCGGAGAGTGTTGCAACTGATTTGCCGGGCTCTGCCACGGGTGGGGAAATTGAGACCCCTTTCCCCCCAATAACCGAATATCTCCAAGCCCCACTTCCTTAAGGGCTGTCGAGCTGATCGTCGTTACGAGCGACACTTCACTCGAGGCGGTGCCTTTGGCAAAAAGTGCCAGAAGGGCCAAAACTATTTCAGCACCTCCTCCTGCTCCATCCTTAAAGCAGGAAAATTTTGATGACATGTTTGCCGATAATCTTCCTACAATGGCGGAAGCCTCGGGGTTAGGACACCTCCCTATTCCACAAGCATCGAGGAGGCCTACTCGATCTATTGAGTCGGTTTGAGGTCTCGACTTGTAGATTTTTCTGGCTCTAAGTGCAGAGCCGAGGAGGACCAGGTCGACCATGGTCACTGTACCTGAAGATTGCAATTTTTTGTCTCACCCCGTGGGGGTGGCCAGTTATCTCTGACCTTTTGTGTCGGAGTCTGACAAAGAGAAGATGACAGGACTCTCATGGCAGTGCCTTCTCAACCAGGGTATGTATGCTGAAAACCGGGTGAACATTTTTTCTCCCTCCTTCCAACAAGTTTCAATTTATTTGGTGTACCCCTCACTATTTGCTGATCTTTAACCTTGTTTCCCCTTCTCTTTCTTTTTGCAGGCTATCATGCTTGTGAATAAGGGTTTTATTCGAGCTCAGCATGAGATAGATGACTTACGGGCCCAGTTGGATGCCCAGAGTCAAGAAACTGAGGAGTTTAAACTTCTCCTTCAACAAAAAGAAGATCAATTAAGCCAAATAGTCGGTCCTCCAACCCTCTGAGCTGAGCTCGAAGAAGTTAAGAAGGATAACCTTCAATTAAAAAATGAGCTCGATGATTCGGTCCAGAAAAACAAAGTCCTAGAAGAGGACAATAAGCAGCTCTACCAGGGGAACTCCGAGTACGTCTCAAAGCTCAGTGAATTAGAGGCCACTATTACCCAATTGAGGCAGGGACTAGATTCGGTCAAAGGCCAGGCCGCAAACATGGAGGAAAAGTTTAGGCGGCTTGAGTCCAAAAGGGCCGCTGAGAAAGAAAACTTGAAGGTTGCCCAAGAGAAGGTCGAGACTCGAGCCCGGGCCAATGAGAAACTCAAGAGTGAGCTCGATGCCGCTATTCGAGACAATGATGGACTTCAGGCCGAGCTGGCAACTTCTAACGAGGGTCGGATTACTCTGAGTGATATGAGGTCTGAGTTGGAGGAAAAATTAAAAAAGGCTCAGTTCGACCTGAAGGAAGCCTATGAAGAAATTGAGGCTACCGAGGCTCGATCCACCCTTTTAGTAGAATATGAGAAGTGAAAGTCTCGAAAGTCTATGCTCGAAGCGTCTCAACGAGCCATTGCGGATATTCCGGCTCGGATTGCCGAGGCAAAGGCAATTTGAGGATAAAGCCAAGAAAGCACTTGAAGATAGCTCCGAGGAAGACCCTGAAGGGTCCAGCTCTAATGACTCGAGCTCTTTTTCGGCAGATTAAATAGGCTCGTAGGACCTTTGTATTTTGTTTTTGATCTTTGTAATTTTCACAAGTGTAGGCTTCGACCCTTTATGACATATAAAATTTGTATGGGTTTTTCTTTTGCCAGTATCTATTTCTATCGTTTCTGATACTTAGTCATGTGAGACTTCGAACAGATCTTTAAGTCGGATAGAATTTATGATATTGTTCCGTATTGATATTGTTTCGTTAAAAACGGCTGAGGTTCGACCTTAAGCCCTTAACAATTTTTATCTTACCAAACAAACAGAAAAAATGAGCCAGCTTAACTTTTGAGTTTTGGGCTTTACTTTAACCGGTTCCTTTTCAACTGATATCTTAATGAGGGCTTGTCCATGGGAGCCTTTTTATACTTTGTGAATTCGGACGTCTTTGAACCACTTCGGGCATTTGAGTCGAAGTCTTTAATTGCTCGACCCTCTTTCGACTGTTTGAATTCTTTGTAAGTTGAATTCGATTAATTATAACCTTAGTGCCTTCGTCTATATTGAGACGGTGGTCCGCAGTTGAGGGTAAGCCCATGGGCTTTAATAAATAGTTATTCTCGGGTACATTCATAAAAGGGCACATTTGATGCGTACTTTTACTGAAGTATTTTTCTTTATATTTCACATAATTGTCTCATACAAGAAACTAATGGCTTCATCCAACCCTTTCTGCCTTTTTGCCATAGCAACACTATCTGGGCATGATTTATTCGATCGTTTGGCCCTTACAATGAATCCTAATGCAGAAGGCTCGGCCAATACAAAAAATAAATAATGAATTCGATTTTGACTCTGCTTCTTTGCTTCTTTGAGATTTCTTCAATCTTGTCATTCTAAGGGCATCATAGTCCCCTAGTATTTGGGCATGAAGCATGAGCAGAGAAACACTATATAAAAAAGTGATATTGTTAAATACCCAGTCCCCAGTGCTTAGCTGGTCTTCGAGTTCACGGCACTTTGCCCGTTCTTAAATTCTAAAGTAACACATTGTACATTGTTGCCTTATTAAAAACCCTTCCGAAGAACCCACTTCGGGATAAAATCGAGCTAAGGAAAAAAGAGTGCAACACATGTTTTTAGACCTAATTCTACTATCTTCGAATTCTGCTCCAATTTGAACCTGCAAAGAAAAGGTGAGAACTATTGAAATTCACGAATGGTTAGTAGCTCGTACCTTAGCAATAATATTTCTTCAAGTGTGCCACGATCCAGTTGTTGTGCAGCTGTTGGCCGTCTCCAATCTCTAGTTGATGCGGCCTTTTGCCAGTTATCCCGATTATCTTATACGGTCCTTCCCAGTTCGGGCCCAGTTTTCCATCATCGGGATTCTTAGTGTGCAGGGTAATTTTCCGAAGCAATAAGTCCCCAACTTGAAAATGCCGAAGGTTCGTTCTTCGATTGTAATATCTCCCCATTCGTTGTTTTTGAGCTTCTAAATGGACCAGCGCATTCTCGCGGAGTTCGTCCGCTAAGTCAAGCTTCACGACTATAGCCTCTTCATTTGACTCGTTCGTCGCATACTGGACCCTTAGGCTCGGTTCTCCGACTTCTACAGGAATTAAAGCCTCGGCACCATAAACTAGAGAAAATGGTGTTTCTCTAGTATTTGACTTCGATGTCGTCCTGTAGGCCCATAGTACCTCCGGCAAAACTTCCTTCCACTTGTGCTTTAACGACTCTAGTCGCTTTCTTAGATTTTGAATTATGGTCTTATTCGTCGACTCCGCCTGTCCGTTTGCACTCGGGTGATACGGAGTTGACAAAATCTTCTTGATCTTCAATCCATTGAGAAAGTCATTCACCTTATTACCTATAAACTGTCGACCGTTGTCACAAGTTATCTCGGCAGGAAAGCCGAACCGACAAATGATATGGTCCTAAATGAAGTTAATGACCTCCTTCTCTCTGACTTTCTCGAAGGCCTGTGCTTCGACCCATTTGGAAAAATAGTCAGTCATAAACAGAATGAACCAAGCCTTACCTGGAGGCCATGGCAAAGGACCGACAACGTCCATTCCCCATTTCATGAATGGCCAAGGGGATAAGACCGGATGCAGCAACTCCCCTAGTTGGTGCATTATCGGTGCGTGCTTTTGGCATCCATTGCATTTTCGGACAAATTTTTTAGCGTCTTCCTCCATCCGGTTCCAGTAATACCCTGCTTTGATTATCTTTGGACCAAGGCTTTGGCTCCCGAATGATTACAGCAGGTCCCTTCGTGGACTTGCCACATCACATAATCTGTTTCTCCGGGCCCTAAACATTTAGCCAAAGGTCCATAGAAAGATCGACGATACAACTAGTCATCGACCAAGCAGAATCTCGCAGCTTTGGTTCGAAGGGACCTCGATTCCTTAAGGTTTGTTGGGAGTTTCCCCTCTCATAAGTAGTCTATGTATTTATTACGCCAATCCCATGTCAGGCTCATTGTATTATGTCGGCGTGACCTTTTTCCACTGCCAAATTCATCAACTGAATAACCGTGCCAGAATTGAATTCCTTCGCTCCAACCGACGAACCTAAGTTGGCCAATGCATTTGCTTCATTGTTTTGTTCCCTCGGTACATGCTTCATAGTCTATTCTTTGAACCGATGTAAGATTACTAGAATTTTTTCCAAGTATTTCTGCATTCGCTCGTCTTTGACCTCGAAAGCGCCATTGACTTGATTCACAACCAGAAGGGAGTCGCACTTTGCTTTGATAACTTCAGCCCCTAAGCTTTGAGCCAATTCCAAACCTGCAATCATAGCCTCATACTCGGCTTCATTGTTAGTCAATTTTAAAATCCTGATTGATTGTTGAATAATATCTCCTGCGGGGACCTTAAGAACAATTTTCAATCTGAACCCTTTCACATTCGATGCTCTGTCTGTGTACAGGGTCCAGATCCCTGCGATTTTTCTCGAGGTTAGCAAAAGCTCTTTTTCTACCTCGGGAACCATTGCAGGTGTAAAGTCTGCCACAAAGTCAGCCAAAATTTGGGATTTTATAGTCATTCTAGGTTTATACTCGATGTCATAACCGCTTATTTCTACGGCCCACTTCGTCAACCTACCCGACAGCTCCGGTTTATGCATGATATTTTTTAATGGGTAAGTGGTTACTACACATATGGGGTGGAATTGGAAATAAGGTTTCAATTTCCTAGAAGCACTTATCAAGGCTAATGCTAATTTTTCGAGGTGAGGGTAATAAGTCTCTGCATCCCCTAATGTTCTACTTGCATAATAGATAAGGCATTGCGTACCTTCTTCTTCTAGGACCAAAACGCCACTTACCGCAACCTCGGATACTGCCAGATATAAGAACAGTTGTTCGTCTGCCTTCGGTGTGTAAAGACAAGGTGGACTCGACAGGTATCGTTTCAATTCTTCCAAAGCTCTTTGACATTTCGATATCCACACGAAGTCATTCTTCTTCCTTAGCAATGAAAAAAAAAGATGACTTTTTTTCGAAGACCTTCAAATGAATCGGCTCAGAGCCACTATTCTTCCGGTTAACCTTTGCACTGCCTTCACATTATTAATCACTTCAATGTCTTCAATGGCCTTAATTTTGTCCGCATTAATTTTAATCCCTCGGTTCGACACCATGAAGCCCAAGAACTTACCCGATCTAACTCCAAAGGCATATTTCTCCGGGTTCGCCCTTCATATTGTATTTGTGAAGTATGTCGAAGGTTTCCTGCAAATGCTTTAAATGGTCCTCTGTTTCCAGGGACTTCACTAGCATGTCATCTGTCACGACCCAACCCCGTAGGCCATGACTAGTGTCCGAATTGGACACTCTTACGCACCTGATACTCAGAATCAGCATACTAAACTTGCATAAATACAAATGGTCACACATAGTCTCAGATTATCGCATAAGAGCAAACATATATCACCAAAGGCCGGCGAGGCTGTCATAATGTACATAACATATCAAATATACGCATATGCAGCCGACAAGGCTGCCACGGCGAACGGGACCGCCCAAACATAAAGCATGCGAACATATCTGTACAGAAACAACCATAACCCACATACATGTCTACAGACCTCTAAACAGAACAACAGAATCATATGACGGGACAGGGCCCCGCCGTACCCCCCCGAATGAATATATACATATGCAACGGAAAAGTGTATATACCAAAATGTAGGCCCGGATGAAGGAGCACTCCCAATAGCGAATAGGTGTCCTAGGGTGGTGGATCACCAACGGGCGTCGTACCTGCGGGGCATGAAACGCATTCCCGAAGAAAGGGGTCGTACGGAATATGTACTGAGTATGCAAAGCGAGAAATACAATAACAGAATCATAATCGAAACCAAAGATGCGGAAAAATAGATACAATATGCAAAATGTCAAAATATTTACTTTAAAAAAACAAATCATGCCTAGGCTCTTAGAATATGGTCGCCCTCCGACATTGGCGCCATAACACATCATACTCCAGAAGGTTTCATATCTCCGAACCTGACATATCACATAGCACATCATAACACCAAATATACTCGGAACGAAGCCTACTAGCGAGGCTCGGCGAGCCGGACACATCATACTCGGAATATATCATAGTGCGCACGAACGTACGGCCGGGACTCGGCGAAGGATGTAACAATCATATGCACGAGCAGAGTCGTGAGTAACATTATGCATAAAATAATTATCACAGACTCAATAGATAATAAGTAATCCGTACTCCGGAGTTAAGTGTTAGTCATACTAAGTCCTTACCAAAAATCGCTAGAAACGAACATAGAAAAGTCGCGGGGCCCACGGACGGGTACCAACCCCATCCGAGCCCGCTTTATGAAAGTTGGGGGATGTTATGCCTTATGGAATCTCTTATGAACGTTTCGGGGCGATCCGAGCTCGTCACGGAAGTTATGGACGTTCGTAGTTACGAGTCTTTTAGGAATAAAATTCTTTACATAACTTTTGAAATCCAAACAAATGAAAACATAAGTGACTTAGTTAGGCTACATTAAGAGAGTAAATCTTTAGAAGCAAATAAGATACGTATATAAGCTCGGATCTCAAGAGTGGAGTTACCCCGAGGCTCGTGTCATAGCCTACTTAACACTAGGACATGCCAAAAGAACGAAAGGTTAGGCTTCACATACCTCGTCTGCTCTCAAGCTAATCCAAACCTCACGTCTCGGGCACCCCAAGATCTACATAACGCCAATACATATATCAAACATTAGCTATAAGCATCTAGGCATTCAATTCCAAACGAACACCAAATTCTACAGAAATTTGGGCAGCATTTTCCCCTATAAATACAACAACCCCGAGAATTTAACTCGGCCAATTCAACAACAACAACACCAGCTACCATTCTAACAACATCAACAATCAATCCAGAATGCATTATAACATTAGTAACTTTCTTTTACATCATCCAACAACATTCATAATATTCCATTATACTCACTTCAACTACTTACATTCAAACCAATATCAACGTTTATACATTCGATTACTAATCCAAAATCATTCAAACAATATTCAAGAACACTTTGGACAATTCACACAATATTTCAAACAACCCAACCAAGGCACCACTTCACCCGAAAACTACCCCCAACCCGAGGGCACTACAACCATATTTCTTTCTCTCAAATTCATGAGTTACACCAATAAATCCACACATTAACAATGTCATTCTCATAAATACAAAAATTACATTAAAAGCACATTACTTCCAAATCAGCCCATAACCATTACAACATCAATTTGAATCATTAAACTTGCATTTTCATCACAAAATCCATAACGATGACAACTAAAATACTAACTAAAATTTGTTCATCCTCAACCACACAAGGGGGAACCTATTCGGCCAACACCCCTCTATACCAACTTCATGATTTTCATTCTTCTCTTCACACTACAACAATCAAAACATGCTAACAAGAATTAATTCACTACTTTTAACACAACACACACACACACGGCCACACCCATCCACACGGCCTCACTTCAACATGCAATATTTCCATAATTTCATTCATTTTTGACACACTACAACACACATGAACCACCCATAACACATAAAAACAAGATTAAAACTCACCTTTCTTCACAACTTCACAACTTGGCTAAGGTGGTGGATGAAGAAAACGAGTAGTCTATTGCTCCTAACAACACTCCCACGTTAACGAGGACCCTTCAATTAGTTGTTTTTCTAGAAGAAACCAATTTTTGATGGCTAATTCTTGGACTTGGTTTTTCTTGTTCTTGGCCGAATATGGCCCTTCTTTTTTCTCTCAAAGCTTCTTGATTTTTCTTGATTTTTCTTAAGTGTTGAATGAGAAAGATGACTTGTTAGTCATCTTTTAATACCATGTATAAGGCTCCATGTGGCCTTGGCCCACATACCACATGGCCGGCCACATGCCCCTATTTTTTTTTTTTTCATGAAATATCTACTTCCCAAAAATAGAATACTTTCCATAAATAGCTTTTGACCCCAAATGTTTCCTTAATATTTCCATGCCAATAAATTCATACACACTTATGCTTTTAAAACAAACAAAAGTCTCTACTTCGTATCTCGGAATGGTCTTGTCCCCAACTTATCGTAATTCACTCATATTGTCCCGTTGTTCAAAATACGGGATATAACATCATCAATATAAACCTCTATTGTTTTACCTATCTGTCCTTCGAACATTCGGTTAACTAGGCGTTGGTAAGTTGCACTGGTATTTTTTAATCCGAATGGCATTACATTATAGCAATAAGTCCCATATCGGGTTATAAAATAAGTTTCTCTTGATCCTCCGGATCCATCCGAATCTGGTTGTACCCAGAGTAGGCATCGAGAATGTTACACCTCAGAAAATTCCATGTCGTTGCATAGTAAATAGACCAACGTAGTGCGAGAAGTATACGATGTTCCTATAAGTAACAAAGGTTATTTAACTATTCTAATTAAGATTCCAAAGACGTTGGAAGTAAGAGGAGAAGGTTCCTTAAGAAAGGCAAAGCATATGTTGTGTTTTGGAAAAGTTCCGTAAAGTACCGAGCTAATGTTGACTTAATGATGTCTTAAGAAAGAGTTATAACGATCCTTAGATTGGTAATGAAGTGTTAAACAAGTGTTAAGAAGGTTCCCATTATTCTCCACTTCTCTCCAAGGTTCTAGAACATTCCACACCTTTCATATACAAGAATTCAAGGGAAATCAAAGATCAATATCATAAAACCAAGAGAATCAAGTGCAAGAAAGTCACTAGGGTTCATCCAAGACAAGAAATCTCATTGGAAGTGGAACTAGGGTTTTGGTCAAGTGAAGTGTTTCCACTCAAAGCTCATTCTCACACTATCAAAGGTAAGTTTAATGATCAATCCATGTTGTTTAAAGTATTGAGAGGTTGAAAGACTTGGTTTATGGAAGAAGATAGAGAATGGGTTACAAATATGAGAATAGTGACATTGTTGAGTAGTAGCTTTAATATGAATCATGATTCTTGATATGTTGCAATTATAATTATGTTATAAATGATGTTAAGAACATGGGAGAAACATTATATGAAGATGAATGCAATGTTGTATTATGGCCATGGTTATGGATGCCTTTGGAATGGAATTGGGAGATTTGAATAACGTATGGTTGATAAATATTGTTGGATATGATATTAGGGATGTTATTATTGATGATTGGGAGTTGTTATATGATATGGAGAAAGTAGTAGAAACAAAGGAGATGCTTCCCAATTTTCTCTAGCTTTAGTCAAGTATGCTTAAGCTATCGATCATCTAATGTTAGTACAAAAACTCTCTTGAAGGTAAAAACGTGAACATTGGAGGAGAATGTCAAAGCGACAGAATAGCTAAACGAAAAGGTATGTAAGGCTAGTCCTTTCCTTCTAAGGCATGATTCTTATGATATGACCATCCTTATCCTCCATGACTTTCTTATGTTCCATGAACTACAAGTCAATGTTGATAGAGATCTTTTTAAGATATAAAGATGAGAAATACGTCATGAATATTATAATGATGATGATGAGTTTAAAGCCTAGAGATTCTAAAGCTTATGATACGATACTCTTACGAAGCTAATGATCCTTATACTATCCTTTAATGTTATTCATTTATTGCTAGACCCATCTTATAATGCTAGTTCTTTCAAGGTGAGGCATGATGATTATGATTTTCCCATAATGGAAGCGGGGGTTCTCGACCTTACGTCACCCCGACATAGTTATAGATTATCCTTAAGCTCTAATGCATGTGTTATGACGAATGTATGATGATGACAACTTATGATGAGCATATGATTACACCGAGCCTATAGGACCGGGCATGACCTCGCTAAGGCGGGCTGCATATGATTACACCGAGCCTATAAGGCCGGGCATGACACTGCTAGGCGGGCTGCTTATAGTTACACCGAGCCTAGAGGGTCGGGCATGACACCATTAGTGGGAGGCGTATGATGGTTACCCGGACATGGGTTAACGATGATGATATATGTGATATGTATAAAATTCATTTACTCTTAAAGGCTAAGCAGGTTATATCTCCACCTTATGTTCATGATTTCTTTATTATGCCAGTTTCTTTTCATGCCTTACATACTCAGTACAATGTTCATACTGACGTCTCTTTTCTTTGGACGTTGTGTTTATGCCCACAGGTAGACAGGGAGGTGACCCAGATTTATAGGAGCTGACCAGCAGATTTACGAGAGCACCCCATTATTTCGGAGGTGCTATTTGATTTATTATTTTGTGTACATATTTGGGCACGGTGGGGTCCTGTCCCGTCCTTATGTCTAGTACTCTAGTAGAGGCTCGTAGATACGTATGTATGGATAGTATGGTCTCATGATCGTCTCATTGTATATATGCGTATGTATTATTTTGATAGCCAAAGGGCTTATGTATATAAATGTTGTTATGTCTAAAAATGAAAATGGTTTCCCTATGATTAGAAGGATGAGAGTAATAAATGAATGCGGATAAGTAGAATGAGTGGTGCTCGGTAGTTAGCTCCGGGTACCCGTCATGGCCCCTAGTCGGGTCGTGACAAAAGTGGTATCAGAGCAGTTCAATCCTAGGAAGTGTCTACGAGCCGTGTCTAGTAGAGTCTTGTTTATGGTGTGTTGTGCACCACAGTTATAAACAGGAGGCTACGACAGGCATTTAGGAAAAATGACCATTCTTCTTCTTATGAGATCGTGCGATAGAGCTGTGTTATAAGATTTTTTCCTCCCTAATTGTGCGTTGTGATTTCAGAGATGCCGCCAAAGAGAAAAGGTACAGCCGCCCAAAAGGACAAGACTACAATAGAAAGGCGGGTAGGAAGGGAGCCGCCAACTAATGTAGAAGAGGGTGAATCACATAATGAGGCTCCATTTAATACCTCTCATACTCCGCCTATTGTAGAAGAATAAGAGGGGGCTTCAGTCCCAGCTCCTATGTCTCCGGTTCCTCCACCGACTACTTCGGGTCAACAAATGACTGAGGCTATTCATCTATTGACACAGTTAGTTACCGCTCAGGTACAGCGGCAGAGTACCGGTTCAGGTGACAGGGTGACTAGTACTCGAGCCCAGGATTTTATGAGTTTAAACTCTCCAGAGTTTTTCGGGTCAAAGCCGAATGAAGACCCGCAAGGTTTTATTGATGAAATGTTGAGAACATTGAAAATTATTCATGCCTCCGATACGGAATCCGTGGAGTTGGTATCTTATAGACTCCCGGATGTAGCGGTCCTTTGGTATAATAATTGGATATCTTCAAGAAAAGAGGATGCACCTCCTCCAGTTTGGCAAGAGTTTGTAGATGCCTTCATTCGTCACTATTTGCCACCCGAGGTTCATCGGGCCAGAGCGGATAAATTCTTAAATTTGAAGCAAGGAAACATGAGTGCTCGGGAGTATAGCCTTCACTTTAATTCATTGGCTAGATATGCTCCGACCATGGTGGCCAATATGGGAGATAGAGTGCACAGGTTTGTGAGAGGCCTAGGGCCACATTTGTTTAAAGATTGCTTGACAGCTTCATTACAGAAGGGGATGGATATTTCCCGTATTCAGGCCCAAGCCCAGAATTTGGAAGAGCAGCAATATCCGCAAAGAGGTAGGCGCGATATTGATACAGGGCAAAGTAAGAGGGCCAGATCTATGGGTGCCGGTAGCGACTATAGAGGGGGATTGAGGCAGTCATATTCCAGATATTCAGGCCAATCAGCGACTAGTGCACCTCCTTGGTTTGCAGGCAGGAGATTTGATCGCTCCATTCATTCAGGAGTCAGAGTTCAAGAGCCTCAGGTTCTCAGTTTGGGGGTGATTATAGCCAGAGGAGACCACCGGCCCCATGATGCAGTCAGTGCGGGAAGTTACATACGGGGCCATGTCATCAGGGTACAGATGCTTGTTATGTGTCACGACCCAAATTGATGGGCCGTAACAAGTGCCCGACCACTACTAGCCAAGCACTCCTATGCTTGCATTTACTGCTCACTGACTATCCTAGGCCCATACATAATCTGCAACTGAGCTGTACTGTCTCCCGAACAATCAACATAAGAGACACTGCACCGGGAACTCGCGGCCAACACATACATATAAACATAAACACTGAGAGTAACAACGTGAGCCGATTTGGCCGCCACATATATACTGTACAACAAAATAAATGCCGACGAGGCTGCATAACATCACGACTACATATCACTGTCTACAAACCTCTATGGAGTACAAACTGTAGAAAGGACAGGACAAGGCCCTGCCGTACCCATATATGTACGTAACCGAATAGTATACCAAAAGGGTTGTAGCTCCGGATCAATGGAGCGTACTGACTGCCGCTGAGGAGAGGTCCTACTGCGGTGGATCATCCCCTGCTACTCCGATCATGCGGCGTGAACGAACGCAAAGATCCACAAGAAGGGACGTCAGTACGAGTAATGTACCGAGTATGTAAGGCATGAATAATAATATAGTACGGGATGTAAAGTATGAATAATAACAGAATGAAAATATAGAGCGTATCGTAAGATAAAAGAGTAACCTGTACATATGAGTGCCTCTTAGGGCGGATGCCATGCATGCTTAGCTTTCTTTGAAAAACATTTCTTGTTCATGTATACATAAAATAGAACATATCATGTTGCCGAGGCGTCGGCTCCGATCCATTTAACCACATATGTCCAGTGTCCGGGCATTCTGCGTCCCGGATGGTATATGTCCAGCGTCCGGGCATTCTGCGTCCCGGATGGTATCATGTCATATAATACCAACTGATCAGGTGGCCATGCGTCTATAGCGCCTTGCCCTTTTTCCCATATTCCCCATATACATATACATATACATATATCATATTCATGTGTCATATCCATATATCATATAAGCAGCATGCAGGAGAGCCCAAAGAAAGTTATGTCTCTATCGGAGTGACGTAAGGTCGGTAACCTCCGATTACATTATGGAATAATCATGATCGTTATGTCTCACCTTGAAGGAACAATTATTATAAGGTGAGACTATCAATGAAGAATAACATCAAGAGAAAACATAAAATAAGATCATAAATCTCATAAGGCATCAATTCATATACTTTGAAGTCTTTAGAAAATAGAGTCATTATCAAGGAATAAAATTGAGGATCAAGAAATAGCTCAATATTCTCATATTCATATTGAATCCACAACTTGAGACTTTCAAACATGGAACCATTCTCATTATAATCATCATAGACATATTCTCATCTTTGACATCATCGTTGTCATTACAAAAACATGTCCGTCGTTGTAGTCGTAAAAGCTTACAAAATCATAAACCTTTGTTTTGAAAAAATACGACCATTTTGGAAAACATTTACGGGTTATCAGGAAGGGAATCATGCCTTTGAATCATAGACTCCTAACTTTTGAAAACAAAGAAGTTATGGAAGCATTTATGAAATCGTAACATGGGAATCATACCTTTTGAAGAAAGGGACGAGCCTTAACATACCTTTCGGTCGCCTTAGTCGTTTAACGTTTATTCTTCCAAGCTCGCAACTCTTACACGTAAACCATCCATATTATCATTAGGCTCAATATCTTACACTTGTCTCAAGCGTCCAATTGAAATATTTTTAGAATCTGCTGAAATTCGGGCAGCATCTCCCCTATATTCTGTACCTCCTTCAAATACCAAAATAACTCCCAAACAATACAACAACATCAACAACAATATCAATACCAATATATTCCATAAAACATCCCACACGATGTTTCTCCAATTTTCAAACCAACCATAACAACATCCATAATACCATAATCAAACAAAATTATATTCAATTTAATCTCAATTTAATCCAAAATTCTCTTTCAATCTCACCTCATGGCCATCAACTTCAATTCAACTCTTCATGATTTTCTGCTATGATTCTTTCCTCTCTAAGAATTGCTAAACCTTTACATCATCTTAATCATGTAAATAATAGGAAGAACGTACCTTATTGTGAAAGAACTTCACTCTATTCACCCCTTTCCAATATCAAGTTCATCACCACCTTGAAGAGAAACAAGAACAATTATCTTCCATAAATTTTTCCTTGAGGTTTTGATGTCTCTTGATAATATGGAAATGTTTTGGAAGATTATGGAAGGTTAGGAAGGATTATGGAGTGTTATAGAAGATGATGGAATGTTATGGAGAGTTATAGAATGTTATGGAGAGTTATGGAACTCTCAAGAAGTATGGGAGGCGAGAAAATGATGAAAAATAATAGGTTAGAGGGGTATTTATAAATGTGGTTCGGGTCGGGGTAATGTAGCACCCGGGCAGTGTAGCATCGTAGCACACGTTTCTGCTCTGTCAGTCGAACTTGTAACGTCCATAATTCTCTACTCCGATGTCCTATCGATGAGCGATTTATTGCGTTGGAAACTAGACTCGACGAACTTCATTTTTGGCTTTTGTTTCACTTCAAAACACTTCATATGCTAAGAGATATTCGTCCCCCAATTTGGACCAAAAATTTCACACAAAACATGACCCATCCTTTCTCCAAAGTTGTACTTATGTTTCAAATTTGATAAGTGCTCTTCAAAGATATGGGGTGTAACATTATGTTTATGGACAGACTAGGCACGTGATGCATGACTGTCCCTCGAGGTACGGTAGAGGTGAGGCTCAGCCCACAGGATCAGCAGCTGATTCTTTTTCTGTGTGCCCGGTAGGGCAGACTCCCCCGATTCCAGTAGGTCGAGGTAGAGGCAGAGAGGGAGCGTCCAGTTCAGGTGGTATCCAGCCCCGTATCTATGCTCTAGCCGGACGGCAGGATCTTGAGTCCTCCCGTATGTGGTTACAGGTATATTATCTATATTTTCTCATGACGTTTATGCGTTGATTGATCCGGGTTCTATGTTATCTTATATTACTCCCTATATTGCTAGTCATATTGGGGTGAAACCCGAGCCAATTAAACCTTTTGAGGTATCTACTCCGGTTGGTAATCTTGTGATAGCTAGACAAGTATACAAGAACTGTGTAATTGTGGTATGTGAACGCCAGACTAAAGTTGATCTAGTTGAACTGGAAATGCTAGATTTTGATGTGATTATGGGTATGGATTGGTTGGCCTCATGTTATGCCAATGTTGATTGCCGAATAAAAGTAGTTCGATTCCAATTTCCGGGAGAACCCGGGCTTGAATGGAAAGGTAATACAACGTCTCCTGGAGGTAGGTTTATTTCCTACCTCAAGGCAAAGAAGATGATAGCTAAAGATTACATTTATCACCTAGTTCGAGTTCATGATATCGAAGCAAAGCCACGGACTTTTCAATCCGTCCTGGTAGTGAATGAATTTCCGGACATATTTCCAGATGAACTTCCAGGCCTTCCTCCGGAAAGAGAGATTGACTTTGCTATTGATGTATTGCAAGACACCAAGCCTATCTCTATTCCTCCTTAGCGAATGGCTCCCGCCGAGTTGAAAGAGCTAAAGGCACAATTGAAAGATTTACTTGAGAAGGGGTTTATAAGGCCCAGTTCATCATCGTGGGGAGCACCTGTCCTATTTGTGAGAAAGAAAAATGGTTCCCTACGGATGTGTATTGACTCTAGGCAGTTGAACAAGGTGACAATTAAGAACAAATATCCTCTCCCGAGAATCGATGATTTGTTTGACCAATTACAGGGTGCCAAGTGATTTTCCAAAATAGATCTGAGGTCAGGTTATCATCAAGTGAGAGTTAGAGAAGGAGATATTCCTAAAACAGCTTTTAGAACAAGATATGGCCATTATGAATTTCGGGTAATGTTATTTGGGTTGACAAATACTCCGGCAGTGTTTATGAACTTGATGAATAATGTATTCAGGCCACTCTTAGATTTGTTCGTGATTGTGTTCATTGATGATATTCTTGTATATTCTGGGACAGAATTTGAACATGCAGACCATTTGCGTATTGCCCTTGGAATTCTTCGGAGTCGAGAATTGTATGCTAAGTTTTCGAAATGCAAGTTTTGGTTGAATTCTGTGACTTTTCTGGGCCATGTTATTTCAGTTGATGGCATACGAGTTGATACTCAGAAAATTGAGGCTGTGAAGACTTGGCCAAGGCCTACAACCCCTACCAAAGTCTGTAGTTTTTACGGGATTGGCAGGTTATTGATACAAGACCAATTCCATCGAACTTCATGAAAATGGAGTCTTTGAAGATCATGGGAGGTCCACATAGGATGTCCTTCAAGATATGGGAGATAGCTTGTATGGAAGGCTTTAAGAGTCCAAGTCCCAAGGCTTGCCTCTTAAAGTGGCTACAATTGCAAGCTTGGGTGATTCAAGGTCGGAAGATGGCTACTTGTGCAAAGGGCTATTTGTGCAAGTGGCTACACAACGCAAGGAGGGTTATGATTGCAAGAAGGCCATGCATGCAAGGTTGATTAGAGGGTCATCTATGCAAGGAGGGACGTGTTTGGCCATTGAAGGCCAATCCTTGAATTGAAGACTACACTAAGAAGACTATCCAAACAAGGCCCTTACTTCATTAAGGGTAGCATTGTAATTGCCTATTAGTCTTCTTTACTTAACTTGTATATATAGCTTGTCTTTCATTTCATTTGGGACTTTTTGATGAATTATGAATATTTTGAGTGTTTTTAGGGTTATCTCTAGAGAGAGAAACTTGTGAGAGGCCTTTGGTAGGCTCTTGTTGATTATTGATTGTGAGAGCATTGGTTGCTTGGGAATTCAATTCCCTTGAGGTCATCCTAAGAGGTTGGTGCTATCTAGAGTGTAATTAGGAGGTCTTGGTTATTGAAGAACCTTGGTTGCCTAATTGTGCCTATTTTTGTGTCAATCTATCTTTCTTTTCTTTTTGTTTATCTTCTTAATTTCCCGTTTTCGCGTATTCGTTCTTGTATCAATTGGTATCAGAGCCTAAATTAGGTTTGTTTCAACAAATCTAGCTTGGGATTTGATTCTACAAAAAAAAAAAAAAAAAAAATCGAAATTCAAAAAAAAAAAAAAATCGAAATCAGAAAAAACCCCAAAAATATTTTGTTTGTTTTGTTGTTTTGTTCTTAGATTCTTATTCCTTAGTACATTAGGGTTTCAAATCTTCAAATTTCATGTCAATCGGGCCAATATTGAAGAATCCACCATTTTTGAGTTGAAGCTTTTGAAAAACTTGAAGAACTTGAAGTGGGTCTTGGTGGTTGAGTTGAAATTGGGGTTAATTGATTAGTGGGCTTTGTTCTCCATATCAAAGGGAGCTTGGATATGAAATTTGAAGGAAAAACAAGTTGATTTGAAGGTAGTTGAAATTTTGAATTGTTCTTCATGTTCTTGAGCATCTTCATATCTTCATAGGGAAGAAGAAGACCAAAGGGTGAGTTTAATCCAAAATATATTTCCCAAAGTTGTGAAAAGTTGTTTTCTACCCCAAAAAGGAAAATACTAGGTTGTGTGGGGCCATAAGAGTCAGCAAATCTAAGAAATTCGTGCACAAATCCCGAGCCAACTGAAGTTTTTCCGAGATCATATTATATGGACGAGTTCCATGGACCCTAAAATATTATACGGTCCGTGAAACTCAAATTTAGGTCCGTGAAAGGCGAGCTGTTTGGACCAGATTCTGCCCAATTTTGGTCCTAAGATACGGACGGGTTCCACGGACCGTGAACCATTATACGGTCCGTGAAAGTCAACCTGAACACTCGTGAAACTCAAGTTTAGGTTCGTGAAAGGCAAGATGTTTGGACTAGTTTCTGTCCAATTTTGGTCCTAAGATACGGACGGGTTCCACGGACCGTGAAACATTATACGGTCCGTGAAAGTCAACCTGAGCGCTCGTGAAACTTGGCCGTGAAAACCAACATTCTGTCTCAAGTTAGCCTTGTTACATGACCACTTATACGACCCGTGGAAACTTATACGGACCGTGAAACACCACCACTTGGTCGTGTAAGTCCAATTTCATCCATTTCGATCAGGTGATTCGTTCTTAATTCTTTTCAATTCCAAAAAAATTTCTTAGGATTGCTTGTTGGATTGTGTCCCTAATCCTTTGGTAGGGAACAAAAAAAAAAAAAAAAAAAAGACTATCCAAACAAGACCAAGAAGGGGAGAATGATACAAGACCAATTCCATCGAACTTCATGAAAATGGAGTCTTTGAAGATCATGGGAGGTCCACGTGGGATGGCCTTCAAGATATGGGAGATAGCTTGGATGGAAGGCTTTAAGAGTCCAAGTCCCAAGGCTTGCCTCTTAAAGTGGCTACAATTGCAAGCTTGGGTGATTCAAGGTCGGAAGATGGCTACTTGTGCAAAGGGCTATTTGTGCAAGTGGCTACTTTGCGCAAGGAGGGTTATGATTGCAAGAAGGCCATGCATGCAAGGTTGATTAGAGGGTCATCTATGCAAGGAGGGACGTGTTTGGTCATTGAAGGCCAATCCTTGAATTGAAGACTACACTAAGAAGACTATCCAAACAAGGCCCTTACTTCATTAAGGGTAGCATTGTAATTGCCTATTAGTCTTCTTTACTTAACTTGTATATATAGCTTGTCTTTCATTTCATTTGGGACTTTTTGATGAATTATGAATATTTTGAGTGTTTTTAGGGTTATCTCTAGAGAGAGAAACTTGTGAGAGGCCTTTGGTAGGCTCTTGTTGATTATTGATTGTGAGAGGATTGGTTGCTTAGGAATTCAATTCCCTTGAGGTCATCCTAAGAGGTTGGTGCTATCTAGAGTGTAATTAGGAGGTCTTGGTTATTGAAGAACCTTGGTTGCCTAATTGTGCCTATTTTTGTGTCAATCTATCTATCTTTCTTTTCTTTTTGTTTATCTTCTTAATTTCCCGTTTCCGCGTATCCGTTCTTGTATCAGTTATTATAGTAGATTTGTGGAAGGGTTTTCCTCTATTTCAGCACCATTGACGAAGCTAACTCAGAAACTAGCGAAATTTCAATGGACTGACACTTGTGAAAGCAGTTTCCAAGAATTGAAGGACATATTAACTTCAGCCCCAGTCTTGACACTCCCAGAAGGGCCAGATGGTTATGTTGTATATTTTGATGCCTCTGGTGTTGGGTTAGGATGTGTATTGATGCAGCACGATAAAGTTATTGCCTACGCTTCAAGACAGTTACGGAAACATGAGAAGAATTATCCGACCTATGACCTTGAGTTGGCTGCGGTTATCCATGCACTAAAAATGTGGAGACACTACTTGTATGGTGTACATGTTGATATTTATACGGATCACAAGAGTCTCCAATATATTTTCAAACAGAAGGAGTTGAATCTTCGACAGATACGGTGGTTAGAATTATTAAAAGATTATGATGTAAGTATTTTATACCACCCCGGAAAGGTAAATGTAGTGGCTGGTGCACTTAGCCGCAAATCAATGGGTAGTTTATGTGAAGTTCCTTTGGAGAAGAAAGAACTAATTCGTGAGATCCACCAACTAGCTAATTTTGGGGTTCGCCTAACTGACTCAGGCAGTGCAGGAATTGGTATTAATAATTCAATTGTTTCATCCTTAGATATGGAGGTGAAAGAACGTCAATATGAAGATTCTCAATTGAGCCACTATAGAGATACGTTTCATGAGAAAGAGAAGTCTCCATTCGAACTTTCTATAGATAGAGTTCTTAGATACCGAGACAGGTTATGTGTTTCGAATGTTGCGGAGTTATGTCATCGGATACTAGAAGAAGCTCATTATTCTCGGTATTCTATTCATCCAGGAGCGATAAAGATGTATCACGATCTCAATTTAATGTATTGGTGGGATGGAATGAAGAAAGACATAGTAGAATTTGTAGCCCAATGTCCAAATTGCCAACAAGTGAAAATCGAGCATCAAAAGTCAGGAGGATTATTGCAAGCAACAGAGATTCCAACTTGGAAATGGGAAGCGATAAACATGGATTTCATTATAGGGTTACCTCGTTCCCGAAGAAAGTATGATTCTATATGGGTGATCGTGGACAGACTCACTAAATCAGCCCATTTTCTTACAGTCAAAACTACCTATTCAACAGAAGATTATGCAAGGTTATATCTCAAGGAGATTGTACGACTTCATGGCGTCCCGATATCTATTATCACAGATCGAGGAGCCCAATTTACAGCTAAATTCTGGAAGTCTTTCCAATAAGGTTTGGGTACTGTGTAAAGCTTAGCACGGCGTTTCATCCACAAACTGATGGGCAAGTCGAACGCATTATTCAGACCTTGGAAGATATGTTACGGGCATGTGTGCTAGATTTCGGTGGTAGTTGGGATGACCACTTACCTCTTATTGAGTTTGCATACAACAATAGTTATCATTCCAGTATTCAAATGGCCCCGTATGAAGCTCTATATGAAAGAAAGTGTAGATCCCCAATTGGGTGGTTTGAAGTCGGGGAGACACAATTAATAGGTCCAGAATTGATTCAACAAGCAGTGGAAAAGGTCAAGGCTATCCGAGATCGATTTGTTGACAGTCCAAAGTCACCAAAAATCCTATGCAGACAACCGTCGGCGAGACCTAGAATTTCAAGTTGATGACTGGGTATTTCTGAAGGAATCACCAATGAAAGGCGTGAAGAGGTTTGGAAAGAAAGGAAAATTGAGTCCTCTATATATTGGACCCTACAAGATCATCCCGCAAGGTAGGCCAAGTAGCATATGAATTAGACTTACCCTCAGGACTTGAAGCAGTCCATCTAGTTTTCCATGTCTTAATACTCCGAAAATGTGTTGGAGATCCTACTAGAATTGTGCCAATAGATGATGTTCAAGTGACAGAAAAGTTGAACTATGAAGAGGTGCCTATTACTATACTAGATAGGCAAGTGCGGAAGCTCAGAAACAAAGAAGTAGCTTCAGTCAAAGTCTTGTGGAAAAATAATAACCGAGAAGAAATGACTTGGGAAGTGGAAGAAAATATAAAGTATAAGTACCCGCACTTATTTCAACCCCCGGAAGAGATTCAAGATGAAACATCGACATTATGAGGTATGTATGCTTTCTTTTCATGCTTTTGGTCGTGTGTGGCCATAAATATATTGCTATTGTATTATGGCCCTGTGAGGCATGTTTATTGTGGGCCGTTGTGACCAGATGGTAGTGCCATATTACAGGGGAAACTCTGGCAAAATTTTCATAGAACTCCCGAGAACTTAACATTCGAGGACGAATGTTTTTAAAGGGGTGAAGGATGTTACACCTCGAAAAATTCCATGTCGTTGCATAGTAAATAGACCAACGTAGTGCCAGAAGTATACGATGTTCCTATAAGTAACAAAGGTTATTTAACGATTCTAATTAAGATTCCAAAGACGTTGGAAGTAAGAGGAGAAAGTTCCTTAAGAAAGGCAAAGCATATGTTGTGTTTTGGAAAAGTTCCGTAAAGTACCGAGCTAATGTTGACTTAATGATGTCTTAAGGAAGAGTTATAACGATCCTTAGATTGGTAATGAAGTGTTAAACAAGTGTTAAAAAGGTTCCATAAGGATTGGATATCAAACGAACGACGAAAATCATTTCAGGAAAATGGAGTTGTACGACCACTTATACGGTCCGTATAACTTTATACGGTCCATATAAGGGGCCGTATAACACCCAACAGAAATGTTGATTCTCTGATGGTGAAGTACGGTCACTTATACGGCCCGTATAATGTTATACGAACCGTATAAGTGCCCGTGGAAATCCCGACGGGCTGAATAAGTTGCAAGTATATAATGATGTTCCCACTTCATTATTTTCATTTCCCATTCTTCTCCACTTCTCTCCAAGGTTCTAGAACATTCCACACCTTTCATATACAAGAATTCAAGGGAAATCAAAGATCAATATCATAAAACCAAGAGAATCAAGTGCAAGAAACTCACTAGGGTTCATCCAAGACAAGAAATCTCATTGGAAGTGGAACTAGGGTTTTGCTCAAGTGAAGTGTTTCCACTCAAAGCTCATTCCCACACTATCAAAGGTAAGTTTAATGATCAATCCATGTTTGTTAAAGCATTGAGAGGTTGAAAGACTTGGTTTATGTAAGAAGATAGAGAATGGGTTACAAACATGAAAATAGTGACATTGTTGAGTAGTAGCTTAATATGAATCATGATTCTTGATATGTTGCAATTATAATTATGTTATAAATGATGTTAAGAACATGGGAGAAACATTATATGAAGATGAATACAATGTTGTATTATGGCCATGGTTATGGATGCCTTTGGAATGGAATTGGGAGATTTGACTAACGTATGGTTGATAAATATTGTCGGATATGATATTAGGGATGTTATTATTGATGATTGGGAGTTGTTATATGATATGGAGAAAGTAGTAGAAAAAAAGGAGATGCTACCCAATTTTCTCTAGCTTTAGTCAAGTATGCTTAAGCTATCGATTATCTAATGTTAGTACAAAAACTCTCTTGAAGGTAAAAACGTGAACATTGGAGGAGAACGTTAAAGCGATAGAATAACTAAACGAAAAGGTATGTAAGGCTAGTCCTTTCCTTCTGAGGCATGATTCTTATGATATGACCATCCTTATCCTCCATGACTTTCTTACGTTCCATGAACTACAAGTCAATGTTGATAGAGAGCTTTTTAAGATATAAAGATGAGAAATACGTCGTGAATATGATAATGATGATGATGAGTTTAAAGCCTAGAGATTCTAAAGCTTATGATACGATACTCTTACGAAGCTAATGATCCTTATACTATCCTTTAATGTTATTCATTTATTGCTAGACCCACCTTATGATGCTAGTTCTTTCAAGGTGAGGCATGATGATTTTGATTTTCCCATAATGGAATCAGGGGTTCTCGACCATACGTCACCCGACATAGTTATAGATTATCCTTAAGTTCTAATGCATGTGTTATGACGAATGTATGATGATGACAAGTTATGATGAGCATATGATTACACCGAGCCTACAAGGCCGGGCATGACACCGCTAAGGCGGGCTGCATATGATTACACCGAGCCTATAAGGCCGGGCATGACACCGCTAGGCGGGCTGCTTATAGTTACACCGAGCCTAGAGGGTCGGGCATGACACCACTAGTGGGCGGCGTATGATGGTTACCCAGACGCGGGTTAACGATGATGATATATGTGATATGTATAAAATGCATTTACTCTTAAAGGCTAAGCAGGTTATATCTTCACCTCATGTTCATGATTTCTTTATTATGCCAGTTTCTTTTCATGCCTTACATACTCAGTACAATGTTCGTACTGACGTCCTTTTCTTTGGACGCTGTGTTCATGCCCACAGGTAGACAGGGAGGCGACCCAGATTCATAGGAGCTGACCAGCAGATTTACGAGAGCACTCCATTATTCCGGAGGTGCTATTTGATTTATTATTTTGTGTACATATTTGGGCACGGCGGGGTCCTGTCCCGTCCTTATGTCTAGTACTCTAGTAGAGGCTCGTAGATACGTATGTGTGGGTAGTATGGTTTCATGATCGCCTCATTATATATATGCGTATGTATTATTTTGATAGCCGAAGGGCTTATGTATATAAATGTAGTTATGTCTAAAAATAAAAATGGTTTCCCTATGATTAGAAGGATGAGAGTAATAAATGAATGCGGATAAGTAGAATGAGTGGTCCTCGGTAGTTAGATCCGGGTACCCGTCATGGCCCCTAGTCGGGTCGTGACGGAGAAAACTTAACATCTCATGCCCGGCCGTCGCATCGATCATTCGATCAATGTGAGGCATAGGGAATGAATCCTCCGGGCATGCTTTGTTCAGACCCTTATAATCAACACACATTCTAAATTTATTACCTTTCTTCGGCACGACAACGACATGAGCTAACCAGTCCAGGTATTTAACCTCCCGGATGGAACCTATTTTTAAAAGCTTTGTTACCTCTTCTTTAACGAAGGCATGCTTTACTTCGGCTATCGATCTCTTTTTCTGTTTCACCAAGGAAATGTTTTTATCGAGGCTTAACTTATGCGTCGTTACTTCCGGCGGCACTCCTGTCATGTCTAAATGGGACCATGCAAAACAATCAGCATTAGCTAGAAGAAACTTAATTAACTTACGCCTGAGCTCCGAGGTTAACCCCGTGCCCAGGTATACCTTTCTGTCCAGCAAGTGCACAAACAAGATAATCTGTTCCAGCTCCTCTATGATAGACTTGGTTGCGTCTGAATCATCCGGTAGCACGAACGATCTGAGCACATCGAAATCATCTTCTTCGAAGTTCGGGCTCATCTCTTCCGTTTCTTCACCCGAGCTAACCACGGCCCCACACTTTAATTACTATTTAGTATCTTTGCCTAAGGTTGATTCAACAGCTTTTTGGACCGGT
Source organism: Lycium ferocissimum (assembly GCF_029784015.1). NCBI lineage: Eukaryota > Viridiplantae > Streptophyta > Magnoliopsida > Solanales > Solanaceae > Lycium > Lycium ferocissimum. Next base: position 35,232 of record NW_026726045.1, read on the forward strand.
TCATTCTTAGTGAGGGATGTTTCTTCGACCGCGAACATCTCCCTTGCCGCGGGTTATTCACCACGGACCGTTTTGATCCCTTTCGAGGTCGGGAATTTTAACATTTGATGCAATGTCGAGGGTACTGCCCTCATGCTATGATACCACGGTCTGCCGAGCAACGCCATTATACTTCATCTCACCCTCGATGACATAGAACACCGTTTCTTGAATAGACCCGGCAATGTTGACCGGCAAAGAGATTTCTCCCTTAGTAGTTTCGCTTGCCATATTGAATCCGCTGAGAACCCGAGCTACCGGCACAATTTGGTCCAACAGCCCCAGTTGCTCTACCCCTCTCCATCAGATAATACTGGTCGAACTACCTGGATCAATCAAAATACGTTTAACTTGAGATTTAAAAAGAAAGATAGAAATTACCAACGCATCATTGTGTGGTTGAATGATGCCTTCTGCATCCTCATCGTTGAAGAAAATAGATCCTTTGGGTACATAATCCCTGGTCCGCTTCTCTCGAACAATTGAAACCTTTGTCCTCTTCATCATCGGACCTCGTGGTGCTTCCGTTCCTCCGATTATCATATTGATCACGTGTTGAGGCTCCATGGGCTCGACCTGTTTGTGATTTTCCCTGCCTTTGTAGTGTCCTTTGGGTCGGTCACTCAAGAATTCGCGAAGGTGACCGTTTTTCAATTGGCTTACAGTCCTCGGTCCTATGACCATGAGTTCCATGATACTCACACATTACGCTTGGATCTCTTTAAGCTGGATCGGATCTTAATGGTCTCGGCCACCTGGCATCGTTGATATAGCCAATGGTCGAGACAAGATCTGTGGTGTTCATATTGAAATTGTACTCTGATAACCTCGGGCTGTCCCCATTGTTGACTGACCCACCAGTGGTATCACCTCTAAACAGCAAACCCCGACTGGTTGATCCGCGTTCAGCTTGTCGATCACCCCTATTCGAATGATGACTAGGACCGTTTCTTCCCTTATCCGATCTAAAGTTGGATTTCTCCGGTTGAGCATATAGTCGGTATCTATCCTTCGATGGCCTTATATCTGGTTCAAAAGTCCTCTTCGACCTTTCAGAATTCTTACTTCCGTTTATCGGGCCGGGTGGAAGTTCAAGTTGGTCATCTGCTACCCGAATCTTGGATTCGTACCTGTTATGAACATCGGCCCAAGTTACCACCTCGTATTCTAACAAATTTTCTTTTAATTTGAACGAGGCAGTGGAGCTTCGGGGGTTGAGACCCTTAGTGAAGGCTTGAGCGGCCCAGTCTTTCGGGACCGGAGGGAGTTCCATTCATTCCTTTTGGAACCTATTCACGAATTCTCGGAGTAGCTCGTTATCCTTTGGGTGATTCTGAAGATGTCCGCTTTTCTTGCCAGTGCCTTCTTGGCTCCGGCATGGGCTTTGATAAACGCATCTGCGAGCATCTCAAAAGAAGTGATGGAATGCTCGGGCAGATGGTCGTACCAGGTCAGTACCCCTTTGGATAACGTTTCACCGAACTTTTTCAGTAACACTGATTCGATTTCATCTTCTTCAACATCTTTGCCTTTTATGGCACAAGTATACGAGGTCACATGCTCCTGCGGGTCCGTCGTCTAGTCATATTTCGGGATTCGGGCATTTTAAACCTTTTCGGGATCAACTTTGGGGCCGCACTCGAAGGGAATGGCCTTTGTATGTATCTCTTTGAGTCCGGTCCTTTCAGGATCGGAGGTGCCCCCGGGATCTAGTCCACTCGAGAGTTGTATGTTTCCACCCTTTTCTCAGTAGATTCGACCCGTTTAGCCAATGTTTCGAGCATTTTCAGGACCTCGGCAGATGCATCGGACCCCGATCCATTGTCACTATCAACGACCCGGCCTTCCTCTCGCCTTAGATCGGTAGCCCGACTTGGCTCTGCCGATACTGTTCCGTTGTCTTTTGAGCTATAGCTACCTATTGTTCCTGTAACATTTCAAATATCAAACGTAAGTTAATTTCATCCACGACATCCGGCGTCTTTCGGGCTTGCGCCCCAGGCAAAGTGGTTGAATTGTTGCTATTTAAAGGATCTGTGGCCTGTAAAGCAGCATTGTCCTGGTTGACGGTATTCTGGTTAAGTCCCTCGGTCGAGTTGACCGCATTCGGATTGGCTGGATCAGCAGGGGGTGCATTCGGGTTCGGTAACCCGCTGTTGTTGTCGTCTTCACCAACTATCTCGTTGTTGTTCACGTGACCAGATCGACCACTGCTTGCCATCTCGAATTTTTTTGAAGCACAAACTTTCAAAGAACAAGTGAAAGATGGAGTTGTAAATTAAACACCACTATTATCCTATGCCCCACGGTGGGCGCCAAACTGTTTACCCTTAAAATGGTAACAATTAAATTTGTAAGTGGTTTATAGGATACATGGTTAAATTAATAGGTTACGTATAACAATAGTATGTGAATGATAAAGGTATATTGATGAGTAATAGTAAATAAAGCTTAACAAACCAAATTTGTAGACCCTGAGAACTGGTCCAGTTTTGGAAATTGCTTCTTTAACTCGAGCCAATCACTAAGAAAATTCCACTGCCTTTTTTTCCAGATTACAAGTGTGATGAATAATGAAAATCTAACACTAAAATGAAGGGGGTACACCCCTATTTATTGCTACAAATAGGTGGGCCTTAGTACAATCTAAAAAAGACCTTTTTAAGAAAACCCTAAAATGGATAAGGCGGCGTCCGTATGGATACTCTGACACCCGTACTGTTGTCAGCGCAAATGGCAGAACGGTCAGGTGACGCGTGGCCTGGCCCATAATGGATACTCCGAGCCTATGTTGAGTGTCTTCGCCTCAGGCTCGGGTTTTCTGTGCTTATCAACATACCCTCGGTTTTTGACACTTAGTTGGAAAAACTCACAACTCCTCGGTCCTTGTTCCCTTCGATCTTAACCGAGCCTAACGACCTCATTCCTCTTCGATCTTGTATCGGACAGTTGTAATATTTACTCAGTTCTTACCGAATACAAATTGCTTCGGCTTTTACCGTCTACAACGTTCAAATCCTGTTAAGAAATCAAATCCTTGTGAATTTCTATTCATTACGAATTCGGATTCCTTTTCTCATAGTCGTACCTTCCAGTCTTGCTACTTTCTTCACTATGACTATATACAAATTAAAAATGAACGAAATACTTCCAACACTGTTATAAAAGAAGTAAGTGACCAAGGTAACACATTTGCAGACGTGTATAGACCATCTTTACAATTTTGATCATGCTTCATCTTGAAGAAAAAGAAATATAGCATCTTAGAAACCTCGTCCTAACCTCCAAAAGATGTGGCGCAATGAATGGGGCTGCTCTTCCCTTAATCAGAGATCTCGAGTTCGAGCCTTGAATATGAAAAAATTCTTGGTAGGAAGCAATCCCCCCCCCCCCCCGGCTCCTCAAGTAGGCCCTAAGCGGCGGGAACTAGTTATAGTCGAACTCCAATGCGGGTACCGGACACCGGGTGGGAAATCAAAAAAGAAATTCTGGTCCTAAAAGTGATAAAAATTTCAACACTTTCAATGGGAGATCAGGATTTTAATGAAATTGGAAATGTTGAAACGCTGAAGATGCAATTGTTCAAGCGACTGGTTAAAAACTCAAGGAAAACAGTGTAGCAAAGAGGAGGAACATCACAAAAACGAACACAAAGACATCGGAATGATAAAACATAAAACATAAAACATGAAAACGTGAAATCCTTCTTCACTATACAGAACTAGAGAAATAGTTAAGACTATAGAGGGTTTCCTGAATCATGAGCTTGACTTGGTAGCGACTGCGAGTTCAACGGATATAATGAAAGTTGATCGCTCGGCCTCTCTTAGGTACTGAACTTCCCCATTCATCAGCTTGACCAGTTTTCTGCTGATAAGCAAGCTGATCCCTTCTTCAGATGCGTCGGCTTCACTACCAAACATTTGGCTGAGCAATTCTTCTGCCACTCCACCCCCTGTATGTCTTATCCTGCAACAGTAGCAATGAGCAAAAGTGTCATTCTCCTGGTCAGCCATGCATCGGTTACAGATGTGCTGATTCTTATAATTATTTAAATTTCTGTTTAGCCTTAAACACAAATCACCACATGAACACATCTTGGCCAAACGAAGAAAGAACACATTCCCGCTACTTGAATAGATAAAAGACAGACCATTCCACATATGCCAACTAAACACATTTGTTTAAGGAGATGGAAAACTCAACACTAAAACCTCAACAGGAATAAAAGAGACTCAATTGTGCTGAAGGTTGATATTTCATTTGTCCAGAGAACGAATTAGGAATACGCCAAAAAATTAAGAAGCTTGAACCATTTAGAGAGCATTTGCCACTTCTCTTTGAATTTGAGAAGTCCTACTCAGAAACTTGACTGATTAAAAAAAAAACAGAGTGATAGGTGTTTAGGCCGACAGAACAATTGCATTAGAGTTTGTGAAAATAGATAATTAGAAATTATTTTGTTATTAAACCAGCAACTTTGTAATTAATGTTGACAAAATAAATGGAGGAGAGAAGACAAAAAATAAAATAGCAGCAGCTTCAACTCTCAAAGATCACAAATGCTATGGCAATATTAGGACGTCAAACGTTGAGACAATGAGTTCAAATAAAACTTTGACCGTCCCAATTTGAAAGAGAATAAATACAGTATCAAACAAAAATAACTGAGCACAGAAATAACATATCAATCACAGGTTTTGAGAGAGATGCTGGTTAGTTTTTAAGCCTAAAGATAGTTTTCAAAATGCTTAGACTTCAATGGATTGTGTAGACATCCCTCAACTTTTTATGTTGTCGCAGGAGATGCTTTTAACTTGGACAGTAGAAATCTGGTCAAGTGAAAAAACCAATTTTGATTTTTCTATCATATGGATATACCTGAATTCCAAGAGAGCAAGCTGAACAGATTCTCCTATGCGATCTTTTGTTAACGTGCCTGAAATACTAAGCTGGCCACCACTTGGTGTAGAGTTCACAGATACTAACAGAAAGTTAGCTAGGACTTGTTGCAGCCTCAGACTATCTCCGTATAAAGTTTCATTGAGAAGATCTTCAACCATGTCATTCACGATCATTATATTCTTTCCATTGCTCTTCATCATGACTTGACTAATAGATGCTACCAATACTTCATGCAGCTTAAACTCGAGCATCTCCAGATCCAAATAACTGGTAAAAGATTAGAGGAAGAGAAAAAGTATTACAATGTAGAAAATCATTTTTTAAACTGATAAACATAAAACTAAAAACTAAAAATAATAGACACAAAAGCCATAATGCAAGGAAAGCTCAAAATTGCATCAAATGCACAAATATATATTCCAAGGACAACACTTCTACTGCAAAAGGTCCCAATCTTCCATAGATCAAATAGAAGCATTTACCTGTAGCTACAAAATCATCATACCTTGATCAAGTTTTAACTAAAAAAAGGAAGAATGGGAAGCACCTTGGGGTATAGAAAAACTAAAACACAAACGGTATAATTAAAATGATTGTAACATACCCATCTATAATGCTATCAAGATCTGTATCATCAAGAATTTTGTTGAGCTGACGCTGACACTGTGCACTTGTTTGCAGTATATTTTTCTGCTCTTCACCCAAGTTCGTCCCCTCTAGCAGCTTCCGAGAGAATATAATCCCAGAAAGTGGATTCCTAATTTGCCTCCTTATGTAAGCTAATACTTTCAACCTCTTGAGCGCTGTTTGTTCTGACAATCGTTGAACATGAAGAGCTTGTTGCAACTCATGGCTTGCGAGCTGCAGGAAACAAAAGAGTCCCGTGACTGCGCCCTCTTTATCTAACCTTTTGCTCACACAGAGTAAGCACTCCACATATTTCCCATAACGTGCAAAGAAACCAAAAGGAATCTTCTCAGATTCTTTACCAGTCATAGCATTGTTTAGTACAACTCCAAAATTTACAAAAGCTTCTTGATTCTTGAGACGGCAGCAAGCTGCCTGTGTCCCAAAAACCTCCCCTAATAGCATTTTATCAATAACATCATCACGTCGCCATCCAGTTAACTTTGTCATTGCAGAGTTCCACTCAGAACACCAGCCGAATTGATCCGTGCCAAATATTGGTGGGATCAATGGGTGAGGATTTTGGATAATCGCTCTATAGTCACCTTCAATTCGGGTGAACTTGTCCATAATACTTTTTTGTCCAGTTATATCCTGAGCAATAAAACAAACACCCACAACATTATCTCGAACATCCTTGCTTGCACATGCATTCACGATTAAGCTGATTGGACTAGAATCCCTTGACGGCCTATGTGTTTTTATTTCAAACTCTACATTTCTTTCCTCTTTCCCTGGTAAAAGGGATGGTGTATTCGATTAAATGTACAGTACATAATTCATTGAACTGAATGGATAGACAAAAATCATGTAAACTAATAACTAGTCAAAACAATTAAATGGCGTAGACAATAAATCTTCATGAAAAGAGAGTCATAACATTAACGTAACACAGAGGGGGAAGCTCACAAAGATACGTACCCTGCAATGCTAATTCCAACATTTTTCTCACGGTATCAACTGATGAGTCCTCCACGAGAGTGAGCAAATGCTTCCCAATTGCTTCATCAACAAGAAGACCAGTTAACTCAGCAATTTTTGTGTTCCATCCATTGACGTGCCCATCCACATCAACTGCGAAGATAGGAACTGAAGCTGTTTCAATTAAGCGGACCATTTCAGCAGTGACTGCTTCTAGTTCCTGCATCCCATCTATCTTAAGATCATTAAGCTTTGTATGGATAATATTGGTATTTGAATTCACTGCATCAGCATCCTTGAAGGCATTTCTTAGTATAAGCTGCAAAGAGTGGATTGCATCCATCTCATAGTCCTTCCAGGGTATACTCCTTGTCTTGACAACTTCCAAGAATGCTTTGAATGATGACCTAGGATGCATTTTCCTGCCATCATCCTTCTCACCAGGTTCATGCTTTGCACCACCCCATCTAACTTCAGCAGCAGTGTGTGACCTGAACCAGAACATCCAGTCCTTATCAGATATTCTCACAGCCGCCATACCACACACAGCATCACCAAGAGCAAGAGCCCCAGGAAAACCAGCATCATACAAGCTATCTGTACTCAAGCCTGTGGAGTCTGTATGATACTCACAAAGCCATGATACTATATCGTGCAGCTGAAAGTCACTTGGGTTCATTCCTAACCGATGTATCTTGTTCCTATAGAGCAAAGCAGCACCATCACATTTGACTAGATCCATAATATTGGGGCTCTGTGACACGATACCTAGGGGAGCATCTCTCATCAGCATATCACACAAGAGAGTCTGAGTACGTAGAATATTTTTCTCAAGGAACTGATTTTCCAATTCCAGTTCTTTGTTAACGTGTATGGCGAAGACTTGTGCAAGAAACTCACACGCATACCTCAGGGGGAAGGGGACAAACCTTGGGGTGGTGTTGTGGCAGACAACGAGGCCCCAAAGCCTTTTTCTCTTTTGTGATTGTGAAGAATCAGAGCTTTCTCCTTCTTCATCCCCATCATTTACCACAACTGCCATTACAAGTGATGCAATTGAATTCATGTTCTGCATGTACTGTAAATGGCAGTAGTGAGGGGCCCTAAGAGTAGAGCCACACAATGTTAAATCAAATGGAAGCTTCTCATCTTGGAGTACCTTCACATGTTTTGCTTGGCAATCACAAATCATTCGGACTTTATTCTTCATGAACAAAAAGCGTGCAGCCTGTGGAATATCCGTAGCAGGATAGTGTAAACCAAGGTAAGGCTCGAGGGCAGGTTTTGTGATCTCAGACACCACCTCTCCATGATCATCATCGTGAAACTTATACGCCATCACCCTGTCATAACCAGTTAGTTCAAAAACCTCCTGAACCATTGTGTCACAAAGTCTTTCGATACTGCCACTGGGCAAGGACTGCAAGCGAGTAATGGCTTTGGCTGCAAGTTTATATGACTGCAGGGCCCCTGCAGCAGTCATAGGCACTTCATAGGGCTTCACAGGCTCAAAATCAATGATTAAGCTACCTGTAACCCTATGAACAATTGCATAAAATGGCTTCCCAGAAGTCTTGCAGTGAACGAGGACTGGATTTAACAGAGAAACCTCTCCAAACCCCAAGGCCTTCTGCAACGCCGCTCCACTGGGACCAGTGAAGATCGTTCTAATATCAGTCCCGATGCCAAGAGCTGGATGCTCACCAACACTTGGAACAGTATGGCTAACCATGGTCAGCATTTCAGGGGCATTCTCACTGAATGCTATGACCTTTAATGTTTTCTCATCAAGGGCTAGCAAACAACCAAATGGCTGGATAAAATTGCCCTTTTGGATCTGATGAAGGTAAGCGGTGGTTACTTTGTCTGACTTGGGCCTTTGCTCACCACCAGCGACACTTGTAACCCTCACTGAGCTTGAATAGTCAAAGGATTCACCTGACTCCTCAAAGTCTGCATGCAACTTTGCATCTATGGAGGTCTGTGCAATGATCCTAGCACTGTGCTTTGATCTTGATGAAGTGGTGGAAGATTGGCTAGGTCTTGAAGAAGACATTTCGACTCAAATCTAAACAGTACACAAAAAGTAATTACCACAGATGATTAACATTATACATTGATGTTACAAAGTTGTGATAGGAACTGTTACTGTCATAGTCTTCATAACAGAGTTTTTAACTGTTTTATATCGGCAAACGTAGTAGAATAAACACATGGATTCATTTTAAAAGCTCTACTTTTTACCAAATCAAATATCAAATCTCTATTTGCAGCATGAAATTTTCCTCCCCAATCTCACCCCGCTTTAATATACTTTGCAAAACACAAAGCAGGGGGGAGATGCATATGTTTAAACTAAGATATTTCAACTATATAACTAAGAAGTCGCAACATGCAGACAAATAGGCATAGTACACTAAGCTAAGAGTTCTATTTAGCTGGATTATAACAAACTAGCCACAGCCTATTGGGAATTCAAGTTCTTTATCATTCTATAATAGTAAAAGTAGATAAAGATGCAAATCATTGTCTCTTTAAGGCAAAACTACAATATACCCTCAAAGAGGCTATCAGCAACCAAGACAGAATTTGCAGAGAGAAGTTAGTAAATAACAAAACAAGAGAAAAGACATCACCTTTTTTCACAAGATTTCAGAGGCAAAACCAAAGTAGCTTTCAGCTGAATTCTTGATATTGTGACCACCTCTCCTTCTCCAACTCCAGAGAAGTTAATCCTTTAAAAAGATTCATTCATACCATTAAACACACACTTCCCAAAGCTCATACAGACAACTATACACAAATACCATAGTACGATACGAGTCTCTATAAATAGCAAGTGGAGAGGGACTTTACTTGAAAGCAGTGAGTTGCCAACTTGTTTTCTTTCCAAACATAGATTGTTGGTGTCAGTTGATGCACCCCAAAATTAGCATAAGCCTCAATCATGATTCGTTGTCCAGGTCTATAATAATAGTAAGTATACAATTATGATTAACAATCAGTTCAATTTTAAAATGCAAACCTATGGCCAACAAAGTACGGATAATATATAATAATTCGTGGTGGGTGGAAATATAATACTAACTAGTACTCACTAGAAGACTTCTTACCAAGATTACAAGAAAAAAGAAAATCAAATATAAAAGATTCGTGTCTTTAAAATAAGGAACAGAAAGATATTGCACATATATATTATATATAAACAATAAACAAAGTGATGAGAATACCCACTTGGAAGGGAAAGAGTGAGAGGCCATACCTCGAATAAGAAGTTAGCAGCAAAGCCAAAAGGTTATGGACATCACGTGAAGACATCATCCCTTATCTTTCAAGAGAGAGAGAAAGGTGTCAGCAAATTGAGAGAATTGACAGACTAGTGAATGAGCAATATCAGTCGATCTAGATTCACATAACCAATTACTTTTCGGCGTTTAATTTGTGAGGTGAATCTGATTCCCAGATTTAGCTCATTCAATTGCTGCTTCAGGTTTTTCCATTAAGGTTTCTGCTAGCTCTTGTACTCAATCAAAGTAAAATTAAGATGAAAAATTGAAGCCAGGAGTCAAAATGAGATATGTGGGTCATTGTGTTTGCGTTTTTATTGAGTTTTGTTCCTTTCACAGTCCCATGATGGCAAAGGGAGACCCTCGCACTAGCCTCTACTCTTTTTACCTTTAACGTTGATTGACTTGAATACTTGATTAGTCTCCGAATGTTTTGAATAACCTCTTCAAAAACTGAATCCAATGAATTTCTCCCGTTCGTTCATTTAGTCTTTTTTACATACTTTAAGAAAATATTAACTAAAAAGAAAGCACTAATTTCTAAAAAATAAATAGTTATTTTGACCACATGAATTCTCAATTAATAAGACTCTTGTCTATTTACTGTCTTGAGTAAATATGGTCAAATCTGATAAAAATGAAGTTAATTTTTTTTATTTTATAACTGGAAACTTATTTTTAAACCAAAATAAAAAAAGGTAAGTGAACATTTATTTTGAATCAAATGGAGTACCTACAAACTTTAAAGAAACTAATGGTAATTACTAACTCCCTTCTTTTATCAGTAGGTTTATATTTATTTGCAACATTTGAATTCACGGGCAGAGTAACTGATGGATAATTTTTTCCTTCCCGTACCAATATTTTCATGAAGTCATCAATTTATTAACATAAAATGATAAATGGAGGTTACAATGGACAACTACACATATTTACGAGATAAAATTGTGTGTAAATGACACGGTGTCCTGTATTCATTTGCTTGACATAAATACCCGACCTAAGTAATTTTCCCCCCATAACTGACTAAGCTAGTTTTCCCAAAATGTTTCGGGTAACATCTTTAAAACACATAATCCACGGTATAATATTAATTACTCAGTAAATGTCACGACCCGACTAGGGGCCATGACGGGTACCCGGGGCTAACCACCGAGCACCGCTCATACCATTACCCATCGTACACATCAATTGTTTATTCATTAATCTTATATCAAATCATAGGAAAAACCATTTTTCACTTCGAAACATAATTACCTTTATATATATAATCCCTTCGGCTATCAAAATAATATACATACAATAAGGACATCGTGAGACCATACTACCCACACATACGTATCTACGAGCCTCTACTAGAGTGCTAGACATAGGGACGGGACAGGACCCCGTCGTGCCCAAAACATATATATACACAAAAGAATAAATCACTGCACCTTCGGAATAATGGGGTGCTCTCAAAGTCTGCTAGTAGCTCCTACGAGTCTGGATCACCTCCCTGTCTACCTGTGGGCATGAACACAGCGTCCAAAGAAAACGGACGTCAGTACGAACATTGTACTGAGTATGTAAGGCATGAATGAAATGAATATAATAGAGAAATCATAAGACATAAGATGAAGATATAACAGCTTAACCTTTAAGAATGGATGAATTTCATACATATATCATATATAATCGTATTACATATATCATCATA
>NW_026726046.1:0-46616 GCF_029784015.1 Lycium ferocissimum
AATACGGTGAAAATTAATGAAGAATGAGAGAGAAATCAAGTTGAATAATGATGTATCCGTTAAACTTAGGATGTGGGAATATGGGAGCGTCTAATACGGTCAGTTATTGAGTGTATTTAACTGTGTATGTTTAATTTACTGATGTAGTTATAGATCGTAAGTAAAAAAAGTAAATTAGTTAATAAATATAAATAAATAAAATGGTAGCTATTATCATTAAATATGTCTTATAAGAAGCTATAACACGTAAAAATTCCTTTTTTAAAAATATACGGCCCAACAAAACACATTGCACTCACATAGTTATATTTTTAGTTCAGGGAAGAATGACGTATGTCTATCTGAGAATAGAGTTTATTTATAAAATATGATAATACTTTTCAGTTTACAAAATATAGCAATAGATTTCTTACAAAATATATACGAAATTTTTCGCTCAAGGCTTAAAAATTTCGCTCAATATTTTGTGTATAAAAATTGTATGAAATATGTATATCTCGCTTAAGGTTTTGAGTTGTTTTCCTATAGCTTAGTCCTGGACAGTGGATGCTTTTGGGAGGAGTTTGTCGATTTTGCGACGTGTCACATTTGCGACAATACCTATAGAATAAAAGTTAGCAGAAAAGCTTGGATTTATAATTCTTTGGACACTTTTGGATATTGGAGGCACCTATCTATGGTGTACATTGTGAGGTTTTCACAAATCACCATAGCCTTCAGTATATATTCAACCAAAAGGATCTCAATCTGAGGAAGGGGGTCGTTGGAGTAGTTGAAAGATTATGACATTACTATTTTATATCATCCATGCAAAGTAAATATGTTAGCGGATGCATTGAGTCATAATTTAGTGAGTATGAGCAGTCTGACATTGTTGCAAGTGGGTGAATATCCTTTGCCAATGGACATTCAGTCTTTGACTAACAACTTTGTGAGGCTTGAAATTTCTGAGCCTAGCATGGTTCTAACTTGTGTGGTGGCATGATCATCCTTGATTAAGTAGATTAAGACTCATCATTTCAAGGATAAGTAGTTGAATAACCCCAAAGACAAGGTATTATGGGGAGGCGCTAAGAAGGCGACTTTAGATGCTGATGGTGTTTTGTAGCTTAAAGATCGTATTTGTGTGCTTAATGTAACGACCCGTTTGGTCGTTATGGTATTTTCGATACTTTAGACCATTTTGTTATACCCCGCATTTTCAGAGCGTAAGTATGACATGTACCTCATCGTAATAATGGAGTGTCGGAGACGTCCCATGATGTTTTGAAAGGCACAAGCCATGGAAAGTGAGTAACAACAAAGGAAAAGGGTGAATTACGACCTCGTAAGTCGTAATTGGGAAAGAGTATTTTGAAACACGAGAACATGGAAATTATTAGTATAATAAGTGATAAATATCATGTATGGAGAGTTTTGAAATATTTCGAGATCGAGTAAATTGAAGAAAATAAGTTCGACGAAAATTTGGGAAATCTTTGGGCAAAATTTTAGTCAACTTTGGAGGCACATATCTTATAGTATATGTGGAGTTTTAAGGTGTTTAAAAATTCTAAAATGAAGTTCGTCGAGTCTAGTTTGTAATGCAACAAATCGTTCATTGATAGGACATCGGAGTAGAGAAATATAGACGTTACAAACTGAGAGCGTCATCGCAAACGACATTTGCGATGCAGATCTTGCTACAGTGAAAACATTTTTTTTAAAAGGGACAGAAACCTCATTTTTTTCAGCACAAAAATGTCCCCAAAATTTCCGGAAACTTCAGCCCCCAAAAGGGCTCTTATTTTCACATGGAATTGAGGATTTTGCACAAAATTTCAAGCAACCAAATGCTAACCGAGGTCCGGGCAACGCGTAGGTGCGATTATAATTTTGTTTTGTATTGAAGTGAGTTTGAAGACAAGAAAATGATGAAGATTTGGCTACTTTCATAAAAGCAAGGTATGAATCTTCAAATCCCTCTTTTTATTAAGTTTGATTAAGGAATAAATGCAAGAATAGAGTTATAGTTTGTTGTGTTGATGTTGTTGGATTATGGATTGAGGGTTGAAGAGAAATTTGGATGGAAATACATATATTTATCTTGTAGGATGTTGAGAATGTTGTTATTGATGTTGTTAGTATTAATTTCGACTTCTTTACGGAAGTAAAGTTATTAATTAGTCGTATTCCAAGTTGGTTGGTTGGGAAATTTAGAAAACAGTGTGTGGGCTGTTTTATGGCATATGTTGGTGTTGGAAATAATGTTATTACTGTTGGTTTTGATGTTGATGTTGTTGGTTGTTGAATTGGAATTTCGGGCTAGGCACGTAAACGGAAATCTTTGCCCTAATTTCGACGAAATTTAAAAGGACTTTCATTAAGTATTTAAGACGAGCGTATGACGATGATCCTAACGATATTATGGATGGTTCTATATGTATATTACGAGGCTACGAATAATTCTTAAGTGAATTGCAAGACAGGAAATAGGTCGAAAGTCGAGAATTTGTCTTCCAAGTATGTAAAGCTTACTCTTTCCTTCTTTTGGCATGTCTTAGACGGGATTAAGGTATGACATGATTTGTGCCTTGGGGTAACTCCATTCTGAAGTTCCGAGCATGTTTATGATTCATATTTGCTTTTTGATGTTGGCATCTTTATATGGTCAAGCTATGGTTTATATGTCTTTGTATGATTGGTTTTCAAATGTTGCATAAAAAGTTTTGTTTTCAAAAGAGTTTTGTAACTACGAACGTCCGTAACTTTCACAGACAGAATCGGATGGCTTTGATATGCTCGTAAACGATTCCATAACGTATAATGACTTTTATAGGTGGGCCCGGATTGGGTTGACGCTCGTCCGTGGGTCCCGCGACTTTCCTTTGTATAGTTCTGATGACTTTTTGAAAGAACTTAATATGATTATCTTTCCGACCCCCGAGTATGATTACTTATTTATTTGTTGAGTCTGAAATGAGAATTTTTATGTATGTGATTTTGATACGTAACTATGGTTTCTGAAGTTCGGTTTGATATGTTCCCGAGTGATATTCAGAAGAAAATCTGATTTGACTACTGTTTTGGCTTATAAATGATGGTTCGTTTTGATTAACCTCTTGAGTCTTTGAAAATATTTTAAACTGTATTTGGTTACTCACGATTCTACTTGTGCATTCTGTTGTTACATTTTTCGCCAAGTCCCGGGCCGATTATGTTATCGTGCGGACTATGCTTTATTCCGGAGTATGATGTGTCCGGTTCGCCGAGCCCCTTTTGGCGGGAACCGTGTATATATTATGGTGTTATGATGTGTACGTACGCGAGCCCCTTTCGGCCGGGTCATCGTGTGTATATATGCTACGTTATATGTTATATGTATGGATTACGGGTATGATCGGTTGGTATCGGGGCCGGTGGTGGGGCAAACCCAATGGTGGGGCAAACCCGGTGGTGGGGCAAACCAATGGTGGGGCAAACCCAATGATGAGGCAAAATTCCACATTGGTTTAGGCCAATCCCAGCTGGTTTAGGACGATCCCATTGGTTTAGGCCAATCCCACATCGGTTAATGTCACCTCAGATGATAAGTTATGATGTGTTACGATATGAATATGATGATCCTTTACTTATGTCACCCAGTCCCATTATGGGCCGGATATGATACATGACCTTGACATGCACGGTTCGTATTTCAGGAGTAAGCATTTTGGCATTTTGATTTTTATATTTGTCTTCTGTACCTCTGTTGTACGATTTGTGTTTCGAGCCTTAAAGCACTTTGGTATTTTGGCTTTTATGCTCACTTTACGTACTCGTACTTCGGTTATGACATCGTTTCTGTATGTCATGCTTTACATACTCGGTACGTATTTCGTGCGACCCCCTTTCTTCGGGGGGCTGCGTTTCGTGCCGCGCGGTATATCGGATGAGTAGAAGATGTCCATTTGGATTGGCGAGCTACTATTTTCTCCGGAGTCTTTGCCCGAGTCAGAGTGCTTATGTTATGATATCCGGGGTTATGTTAGAAACTTTGCAGATAGTGTCGTGTGTATGAGATGTCAGTTTTGTAAGCGGCTATGTAAGCCGATGTAGCATTACGCTTATTGTTACAGATTTGTTGTGATTACAGATTTCATACGGTGCAGTTTTTTTTCGATATGATAAGATGAAAGGCATGTTTGTTTTCAATTTTTTTTTTCAGTATGTACTTGTGTCATGTTTTGCGGGCCCAGTATGGTTATGAGTATTACAAAAGTCAGCGGGTTGGCTCGCCCCTAGGTAAGGGTCGGGTGCCCATCATGCCCTATCGAAAATTAGGGTGTGACACATTTCCCAAGCTTGGTTAGCTCAGTTTTGACCCGAGGGGACCCGTTGACATGCTTCCCGAGGTGTTTTGATTTGATTTGGGTGACTTTTTGTGAAATTTGGGCTTAAAGCGAAAAAGAGTTGACTCAATTTGACTTTTGGGTAAACGGACCTTTTTTGGAAATTCGTCAATTCTAAGAGGTTCGGATGGTCTTGTAGAACTTGTGTGTATATCTGATTCGGTTCCCAATGCACTCGGATGTATTTTGGGACTTGGGTTGGGAAGTTAAAATTGAGGTATCGGGGGTTGACTCGATCAACGATACATCCGTTGGGAATTTCGAGGCTACGAGTGCGTTCGTAGCGTGTTTTTATGTGTGTCTGTGTATGTGGATTGTGAGCAGATGACCTCGGGAGTTGGTTGGGATTTCATTTGAGTTTGAGATAATATTTGGGATTTACGATGCTAGTTGTTCGCCGGGCGGCACGATCCGTCCCAATGATGGGATAGTCTTTGGGAGGCCATTTAATTTGGTGGACTGACCGTCCCGACAGTCTGAGTGGACGATGAGGCGGTGCTGTCGTAGCGGTCCCGATGCCGTTGTATCGGTGTTGGGCCTGTTATATTCATTAAGTGTGTATTAAAAGCTCTAAGTCTATCATTTATTACCATTCTAAAAATTGAGCTCTTGGGAACTATTCTAGAGGATTCTTGGTGGTAAGTCCTTCTAATCTCCTTGCTAATTCATTATTCCTAATCATCTTAGAATTCCTCTTTCCTTGTTAGTTCATTAGTAATGGGATTTTAAAAGTGGGTTTAATGGATATTTTATCTAGGCTTCTAAAGATGAAATTCATAGGGTTTATGCTAGAATATGATGTATCTAAGGTTGTTAATCATATATCATCCATTTTTAGTGTTGGATTCTTGAATTTAAGAGTTAGGGTTTATACCCAAATTTGAGAGTTTTGCTTGGATTTCGAAATTGGATGAATCCTTAAGTTAATTTAGCAATTAGTTGATGGGTTTTGATCACATAGTGTTTAATTGGATATTTTACCCCCGAATTTCCCGTTTTGACCTTGTGGGCCCCGTTTCTCCAAATTTTAGGGTTGGTTTTGACCTAAATTAAATAATAGCAATATAGGTATCTATCTTCATGATTTATAATCTACATTTCGAATATGCCTAGACTTTCTTGATTTTGAGGCTCAGCGGAAGGGGAAGACTAAGGAGTAATTGTTGGTGTTATGGCTGTTCGGCCATCCAGGTAAGTTATGACTTACCCTTGGTGAGACTTCGTGTAGCCAAGCATATATTTAGATGATATTGTCGGAGAAAGCATGTAAACCTTGGGTTATGAAGTTGGGTTTGATATTGTCTTAGGTTGGGCCCTGTTGTGTGATTGGGGCTAGCCACCCCGTTGTGTTGTGACTTGATTTGTTCTATTGTTGTTGGCTTGATGCCGTGTGGTAATAGTAGATATTGGAGACTATTGATATATCTTCTTCGGGATATTGTGGTACCTCACTTGTTGATGTTGATACGAGGAGATTATTCTATATGACTTGTGTAGTCTTTCATGATATGGTTGGCGTACCCGTGCTTGGTACTTGTGATATTTATCTGATTATCGATGTTGACTCATACATTGCACGCATTTTTATCCTTCATGATATACTGTTGATACATTGATGATACTTGAGGAAACATTATGATAAGCTGGGCTCAGTTTGCATGAGAGTGATGTGCGAGTCGATATCCAATGGTCGTCTCAAAATTGTGGATTGAGTGGAGTGACGTGAGAGTCCGATAGCTGATGGTTGTCCCGGAATCATGGATTGAGTGACACAGCTGTTGACGTTTGTGTCAGAATAGTGAGGTACATGGACTTCGCGAATCCCCCATGGGTTGTGCTACTGAGACGTTAATACTTCCATCCGAAGTACATGTGTACACAGCGTTGCATTGAATTGCGTTCATACATTATTGCATTGTATTTCATTATGGTTTATATTGTGATGATCTAGTGATTTACATTGCATTATGGCTTATATTGTGATGATCTAGTGATTTAATTGTGTTGTTGGGTTTGGATTAGATATATTGAGACTTGGCACACTTGGGTTTAGATGCTTCCACCTAAGTGATGACGTGTACTTGGTTCTGATTGTGTTTTACTTATACTTGTTGATTTATCTGCTTATCTTACTTTATTATCTGAATTATGTTAGCTATACTTAGTCGGCCTATGACACCTACCAGTACTGTGGTTTTGTACTGACCTGCACTTGTTGCATTCTTTTATTAATGTGGAGTTCTAGGTTATAGCTGTTTCCGTTCCCATGGCTGATAGTCGCTATCAGTACAACTTAGAGTTAACAGGGTGAGCACGAGACGTTCGCTGCCTTGAAGACTCTTCTTATCTGTGTCTTATTTTCCATTCTGAGACATAATCAGACTTGATGTATTATTATATTTCCAGACTTATATATTTCAGTCTAGATGCTCTAGTGTGGATTAGATCAGACTCTGGGGGTGTATTTTCTTATTTTCGCACTTAATTTATATTATTATCGTCAGACTTACATGATTTATTCTCTTTTGTTTATTTAGTTATTTAATTACGACTTTATTATCGTGGGTTGAGGGTTCGCTTACCGAGGTAGAAATAGTAAGTGCCCGCATGATTTAGCTAAATTGGATCGTGACAAGTTGGTATTAGAGCTCTAAGTTACCCGATCAATAATACAAGGGCATCTCTAGTAGAGTCTCGTGGATCGGTACGATGAGCTCTGGCTATTGGACATTTAGGAAATCTCACTTTATTTCATTCTTTTGTGCTACTTTATTCTAATTGGTATCTAAAATAATTAAATTGGTATCTGACTCTTATCTTTTCTCTCACAGATGGTGAGGACTCGAGCTCTTATGGCCGAGGTCGGTGCCGAGCCCGCGGCTACGGCTCGCACCGGAGGACGAGCGATAGCCGGAGGGCGGCGAGCTAGAGCCGCGGGGCGCCGGCGGCCGGGGGCAAGGCTCTGCGGTAGGACGGCGGCGCGAGAGATCTCCCGTCTCTCAGGCACGAGGATTAGCGAGTTGAGGAGCGAGCCGCCGAGGATGGTATGGGCCCAGCATAGACACAGCCCGAGGTTACTTCTGACCAGACTATGCAGGATACTATGGCACGGGTTTTACTCCATCTAGAAGCCCATCAGGATGCCGCTGGGTTTCATAAACCAGAGTTGGGGCGTAGACACCTGAGCAGAGACCTACTCAGGTAGCACACCCCGCTGTAGCTATGGATCCCCGTATTGATGTAGTGCCAGCCCCAGGTGATGATCTTAGGCCCATGGAGGGTGTTGTTATGACTGTGTGTGATTAGGATCTTGTTGGGAGGTTTAGAAAGTTGGAGCCATTGAGGTTTTCGGGTACTTCTGCAGAGGACACTTATGAGTTCATCCTGGATATGCATGAGTTGCTGCATAGGATGGGGATCGTAGAGACCCATGGAGTTGACTATATGTCCTACCAGTTTTGTGACGACGCGAAGACTTGGTGGAGGTATTTTGTTGCTTGCAGACTTGAGGGTTCTCCTCCCCTGACTTGGACTAAGTTCTACCGGGCCTTTCTTGAGAAGTATGTGCCCCAGTTATTGAGAGAGGCGCGTAGGGAGGAGTTTCTACATCTTCAGCAGAGGGGTATGTCTGTGGAGGCCTATGTGACCCACTATCTGTATCTGCCTAATTATTCCACTCTTTTGATCCCTACTGAGCCTGTCAGGATTAGGCGTTTTATTGGTGGGCTAGTCGGTTCTCTTCAAATTCCTTGCCTTCAGATTGAGGCTATGGGGGCTTCCTTCCAGTTCATCGTCGAGCATGCTTCTTTGGTTGAGGCCGCTAAGGCCCGTGCATTTGGAGGTGGTGGTGAGAAGAGGCAACGTCAGATTGAGAGTTATAGTGGTTCTAGTTCGAGAGGCGCCGGTTAGCCTTCTAATCCGTATCAGCCATATGCCGCCCGCCCCGTGCATTCAGCTTTGCAAGCTTCCTCCAGTGAGCCACCTAGGAAGAGAGCTCCTGAGAGTTCATTTTCTCGATCGGTAGACAAGGTTTTTTCATCCGGGTCCTCAGCTTCAGTTTATTAGCCTATGACCTCTCTGAGCTGTTTTTCATGTGGAGAGATTGGACATGTTGCTAGGTGATGTCCCCGACCTAGGCTGGATTATCTGCCATGGAGGACTCCGACATCGTCTGGTGGTCGAGGTGGTGCTTTTCAAAAGGGCGGTGCTCAGTCAGGACATAATGGTTCTCAGGGTTCTAGAGGTGGATCCCAGGAAGTTAGAGGTGGGTCCGAGAGTGTGAGAGGGGGATCTCAGACTGGATGTAGTGAGGTCTATTGTTACTCGATTTCGGGTAGGCCCAAGGCAGAGACCTCAAATGTGGTGATTTCAGGTACCATTTTTGTCCGTCATAAAGCAACATCTGTGTTATTTGATCCTCGATCCACTTATTCGTATGTGTCTGCATATCATGTCATTGATTGGGATTTGACTTGTGAAAGCATAGATATACATGTTCATGTGTCTACTCCGGTGGGATATTCTGTTATCGTGGATCGAGTTTATCGGTCATGTTTGGTTACTTTTATGGGGTATGAAACTTGGGTAGATTTGATGATTCTTGATATGGCGGACTTTGATATTATCTTGGGTATGTCCTGGCTTTCTCCTTATCATACGATCTTAGACTGTCACGCCAAGACAGTTACCTTAGCCATGCCAGCCATTCCTAGGCTTGAGTGGAGGGGTATTCCTAGCCTAGCTCCGAAGAAGATCATTTCCTTTCTTCAGGCGAAGAAGTTAGCCAATAAGGGGTGTTTAGCTTATCTGGCTCATGTGCGTGACACGACTGTTGCATCTCCACCCCTTGAGTCTATTCCTATTGTGAGTGAGTTCGCGAAGGTATTCCCTTCGGACCTGCCTGATATGCCACCCGATCGCGACATTGACTTCTGCATTGACTTAGATATGGGCACTTGCCCTATTTCTATTTCTCCATATCGGATGGGACTTGCCGAGTTGAGAGAGCTTAAGGAGCAGCTACAGGATTTATTGAGCAAAGGTTTCATTAGACCGAGTATCTCCCCTTGGGGTGCTCTTGTGCTATTTGTGAAGAAGAAATATGGAATGCCGAGGATATGCATTGATTAGCGCCAGCTGAAAAAGGTCACTATTCGAAACAAGTGTATTATGCCTCGTATTGATTACTTGTTTGATCAGCTTCAGGGTGCTTTAGTGTTTTTGAAGATTGACTTACGTTCAGGCTACCACTAGTTGAGGATCAGGGTTGAGGATATTCCGAAGACAGCCTTTCGGACAAGATATGGGCACTATGAGTTTCTGGTGATGTCTTTTGGGCTTACCAATGCCCCTACTGCATTTATGACTTTGATGAATGACATATTTAAGCCATTCCTTGACTCCTTCGTGATTGTGTTTATTGCTGATATCTTGGTGTATTCCAAGAGTAGAAAGGAGTATGAGAGCCATCTTCGTACTATTCTTGGGCTGTTGAAGAAGCATAGCTTGTTTGCTAAGTTCTCGAAGTGTGAGTTTGGGTTAGAGTTTGTGGCATTCTCGGGCCATGTTGTGTCTAAAGGTGGGATTATGGTTAACCCACATAAGATTGAGGCTGTCAGAGGTTGGGCGAGGCCCACTAACTATTATCGAGGTTCGTAGTTCTGTCGGGTTAGCCAGCTACTATCGTCGCTTTGTGAAGGGTTTTGCTACTATTGCTTCATCTTTGACCAGATTGACTCAGAAAGATGTTCTTTTTCCAGGGGTCCGATGATTGTGAGGAGAGCTTTCAAAAACTCAAGCTTCTTTTGACTTCAGCCCCGATCTTAGCATTACCCGTGGAGGGTAAGGATTTCGCGGTCTATTGTGATGCATCCCCTATGAGTTTGCGTCTTTGTGTTGATGCAGGAAGGTAGAGTGATAGCCTATGCTTCCTGTCAGTTAAAGATTCATGAGAAGAATTACCCTACCCATGATTTGGAGTTGTTGGCCATGGTCTTCGCTTTGAAGATTTGGAGGAACTATTTGTACGGTGTCCATTGTGAGGTTTTCACCGATCACCGTAGCCTTCAGCATGTGTTTACCCAGAGAGATCTTAATTCCAGGCACAGCCGATGGATGGACCTCCTGAAGGACTATGACATCTCTATTCTTTATCATTCCGGGAAGGCCAATGTTGTGGTTGATGCCTTGAGTCGCAAGGCAGTCCGTATGGGGAGTTTAGCTCGTTTGATTGTTTCCCAGCATCTGTTGGTCATGGAGGTTCAGACTCTGGTCAACAATTAATTATGTTCAAACTCTGGTCAACAATTAATTATCATTTCATAAAAATTGAGAATCACGAGAAATTATGAGTTATTTACTTTCACAAACATGTGTTAGAATGAAGATAAAAATCCCGCTCCGTCTAAATCAGGAAAATTACTAATTAAAGCGTCGTATGAATTACGGCTCACTTTTGACCGCTGTTTCTCACATTTAAAAATATTGCGACTATGTCAATATTGGGCTCGTCTTGAAGCTCATATTTTAAGACTACGTATTATAAGTCTTGTTTTTGTCAAAAGTTATTTTACAAAGGAGTTCTAGACGAATACATTTTTAGGAGTATGTATTTTATTTTAAAAATGAGTACAATGTTTTGAAAAGGGGTTCATTTAAACATTTTAAAAATTAGGGGGGAAGTTTTTTTAAAAAAAAAATGGGGGGGGGGGGGGGAAGGAAGTTTAGTAAAATAAACTTTCTACCCCCCTTTTCTCATTCTCACCACCCGATCTTTTCACCTCCTCGAGCTATTCAACCTACCCTATAGCAGCTCTTCCACAGTGATTCATGGCCATTTCTGGCCGGATTTTTGAGGGTTTTTGTTCCCAGTGGTGAGTTCTTACGATTCCCAAGTTTAATTTCATATATATTTCAATTTATGGTCTCAAATTTGAATTATTTATAGGATGTTGCTCAGGTTTTCTCAAGTACGTAGTTTCCATGGGCGGGGCCTCGAGCCCTTTGCCAACTTGTGTGCTACGTACAACAAATGAGGGACCTAGGGTAATTTCCCACAAATTCCCTCAATTTGAGTACCATTTCTAGGGGATTCTATCTTGTTTTGTACAATTCTAGTACTGTTATATCGTTAGAATGTAGTAATTTTGTTTTATTGATGACGAGCCGTACTATCCTAGTATTTTCTGATTTTTATTTGAATTTTTAGGGTACAATTAGTTAGATTTTAGTTGTCTTATGTGATTTATATGAAATTATGTTGAATATGGTACGAATTAGTACAATTTGCTGAAAAATTTGTTTGTCCTTTACTGAATTTTGAAATTGTTTGAATTAGGGTTTAAGAATTGAGGGGAAATTCGGTTATTAGCCTGAAATTCTTTCCATTTTTATCCCTGAACCCTATTTTTGTGCTATAAATAAAAGGACTTAGTCTCATTTTTAGGGGGGCCTTTCTGAAAAAAAATTCTGAGATTTGGAAAAGGTTCCAAACTCTCATTACTAAAATCCTATTAATATATCAAGTATACTATATATATACCACTGAAATTACTACAATATATCAATACTATACAGATATTATCCACAAATATATTACAATATATTTTAAAAATAATAAAAAACAAAGGGCAGTTTTCAAGGATTAAGTGTTGGTGTCGAAGTGTTGACCCAATCCCTCTCATTTGATCTTTAGGTTGCCCTACAAAAAGGTAATACTCTTATTCTACTTTATTTTTCCCTATTCTAGCTTGTTTATATGTGTTAATGTTTATGTGAAGGTTTGGAACATGTTTTGGCTGTTATATGTTTTTGAACTGTTGAAATAGTGTATTTGTGTTAAGATGTAGATATCATGTAGTTTAAGTGTTGTTAGAGGCTATTGGTGTTCTAAAATGGTTAAAAGATGTAAAGAAGGGTCTGTTCTAGTTTATAGTTTACTGTTACATTGGATTTTTGAGATATAGACCTGCCATATGATTTTCTATGGAGTTCAGTGTTGTGTTAAAGGTTATGGAGGTGTTTTTCTCTGATGTCTTGTTATGTTCTCATTGTTTCATTGAGTTATAAATTCCTTTGGTTTTGATTGAGGCTATTTTGGTACCTAGAGGTTGATCATCTTAGTTTAAAATTGTTTTGGAGTTAAAGTGGAATTGTTTTCTCTTCTCCTTGTTACTGATAGTTAAAGTTTGTCTTAAAGATGGCATGAGGTGTTTAGAAATAACTTAAGAATCCGAGAGTGTAAAATTGGATGAAAAATGATTTTGAATATAGGATGTTTTATGCTTAGGCTTATTTGTGTATTTGTGTGAGTCTCCTGTTGTTTTTAAGAGAAAAGTGGGAGCCTAATGTATGTATGGATCTTGAAGCATCCTTTAAATACTGTTTTAAACTTGAAAATGAGTTTAAAACTTGAAATGTGTCCTGTGTGATTCTGTACTTTGCCTATCTTGAACTAGAGAAGGATTGAGGTATTTATTTGTTTGTCATATCCATGTTGAACCTGTTACCTTAGTTTTAGACCATTGCCCTTGAAAATCTGTTCAAGAGATTTGTAAAACTGGCTTTCAAACTCTTTCAAAACTGGTCTGCTGAAGATTTTTCCTAAAAACTGATTATTTTGACTTTGGATGTTGCTATAGAAATAGAGAACCTTGCTAACTCTGAGAGTCTCTATAATGGATCTGAATTTCCCATTTGCTAAATGACTTTAAAAAGGTATAAAAAAAGAACTTGTGTGCCCTATGACTGCTTTGTTCTAGTTTGTAATGTTTTACTACCTCTAAACCTTGTTGAGTGTTTGAAAAGATAAAAAAAAATGCTTTCCTTGGACATGTTTAGTGATCTCTAAGACCATCCAAGTTGAATAACTGGTTAAAATGAGAATTTGAGTAATTTGTAACTTGTCTTGCTAATTCATGAAGAGTTTTTTTTTAGTGTCTTGAGCCCTGTGTGCATTTATTGATCTTGTTTTGAGAACTGTTAATAGTGATATGAGATATGAGAGTTATAGAACCTGTTTTCTTGTCTTAAAATTGGAGTACGAGGGTCTGGGGATTGGCCAATAGGTGATTGTTTTTCTTTGCCTTTGAATGCCTGGTATATTCCTATGCTCTACTTATTTGTAGTGTCCAGGTGACTTGTCTTGTGTGACTTGTGCTTTTTTTATATTGGTATTTCTTACAGTTTGTTTGGTTTTTCTTGTTTGACATGATCACCTAAAGACTAAGTGTATAAAGATTAAAACAAGACTAAAAGCTGCTTTAAGAAGATTAGGTTTGGTCCTTGTTTTGTGACATCCCTCCCTTTGTTGTCCATTTATAAATCTGAGATTGCCTTATGTCTATTCTTGTTCCCTATTTGCTTGTTTGAAACTGAACCATGTCTGGTACATTGTTGAAAGACCTAAGATTGTATCATGCTCCCTTTTGCCCTTGTTGTGGCATGTTGGATCCTATTTGGATTTCTATCTATGTTTTTGGCCTATTTGTGTAGTTCTGGGAATGATATCAGTTAGACTATCTTTTGAGACTCTGTTAGTGCCCCCATAAGACTCACTATGTGTTGAGATGATTTTTGTGATTAGTTGAGACCACTCTGTGATCATGCTAGACCTTGACTAAACTTGAAAACCTGGGAGTATTGATGAACTTGTGGCTTGCATTACTTGATACCTTGACCTATTTAAACTAAAACTAGCCTGAAAATGACTTTGGACCTATTACTTGCTACTATGACCCTTGGATAAGTACATACTAGTTTAAGAATGTTTCCTGCATTGATTCAGTTTCTTGCTAACTAAAAGTGAACTCATGATTGGCCAATTCATCACTTTGTCTTCTTTGATTCTTTGAATTCCCCCTAGAAAGTTTAAAAACAAAGACTATGAGTACGGCCCCTGGCTTGGTTTCTGTCTCCTTTACCTCAATCTTGTACTGCTTCACTTCCTTGCCTTTCCACTATCAACACTACTTGTTTTATCATCTAAAAAGTGTGTATGCCCTCTTTGATTATGCTATGTTTGGTTCTGAACTTTGACACTCAATGCCATGCTAAAACTGAAATCAAAACTACTTTTACAAGAACAAATGTAGTACCTGCTTACTTGTATCTGCCTTTGTAGCTGACTTGTGAAATTCTGTGGCCCATATACATGATTTCCCACCTCTGCCTGCTTGCTTGTGACCATGACATGTTTAGTATGGTATTTTGAGCCTAGGACAGTATCATGAACCCATTATGGCCACAGTTTAGGACTCTTTGGATCTGTAATTGCTCTCATATAAGCCTCCTATCATTTGTGATTTGCTATAACTGCAGTTTGAACTATGTTTGCACCTATGTTAGCTTCACCCTCTTAACGACTTGTTGATCCTGTCTTGACTATCCATTACACCCTAGTTAGATTCTGTTTGATCCTACATTCATGTTAAACCTGTCATGCTCTTCCTAACTGTGCCATTGCTATCTTCTGAGTTTCAAGAACTTCTTGTGCCTTGCCTTAGTTATCCTTGCATTGCCTAAAGCTGTGTGCTTTCCTCACCTTGTGTTTGATGAATTACTCTATGGCATTTTTGTTTCTGTGATAACTAGCCTTGCATCTGTGCTTGATTGTTTAAGCTTTGATCAATAGACAAAAACATGAATTTGAAATTGTGTGGATTTCTGGGGAATTTATGGCCTGTACATGACATGAATATGGTGTTTAGAGTCAAGGTTAACTGAATGTGCAGTGTATATCAAGTGTATATGGAGGGTACGCCCTTTAAAGGGTTTTGCTCTTCATATTTTAGTAGTATACTAGTAGTATATCATGTATACTAGAGTCCTGACACTTAGAAATTTAAAAAGAAAACCAAGAAGTATACCAGTGGTATATTGTGTCTACCACAGCTTTGACACTTAAAAAAAATTGAGAAGAAGAATGGTTTTGGGCCTGGGACTAGGCCTGTCACTCGTTCCTACACTTGAACAACTGGTGTTACTATTTTGGGCCTGTTTCATTATCTGCTGATTATATACGGGCCTGGCCCGATAAAGTTGTAATTCATTTTTGGCATTGTAATAATTATCATAGCCCTTTAATTTTTGTACTTAGTCTATTTTATGAACAAGTACTAATATCATGTGTACCCATTTGCATCCTTGTCCACCCAAACCCGTTGGCGGGCCTCAACGAGGCCCACTAACTTTCCTAGATCGAGTCAACCTCAACCATGGAAGGACTAAGCATTTGGAGCGGACATATTTTTTATACGCATTTTTCTATTGGGCTTGGTAGACCTAACTCCCTATCTCTTATTACTTATTTGTCAAAATTGATGATAAATGTGCCGTATTGGAACCTTTAAAAATTTTCACGTATTAGAATCGCCAAAAAATAATTTTTTAAATACAAAACTGATTTTTGACAAATACTAGCACGCAAAAATGTTTTTGAGACTAAAATTGCTACATAAGAATAAAAATGGACATTTCCTTTAAACAAAAACATGATTTTTGGACAAAAAAGGACTTGACTAATTTTATAGACTTGAGACAAAAAATGATTGTGGACCTTGTACATGTGGACATTTCGGACAAAATATGGACTTAGACTTTTTTTTTTTTAATTAATTTGGACTAAAAGACTAAAAGTTTTTTTTTTAAATGGTTAAAATATGGATAATAATAGTATGCCAAAAAATGATTTTTGCAAAAGTTAAACTAAAAACTCTTTTCTAAAACTCGGGTGGGCTTACGTGGTGTTCTACTTAGGTTAACGCCTTCGGGTTTTAACCTAGGTGTTCTAGTCTGAAACCCAAAACGCCCAATTTTGGCAAAACTCTACCACTTTTATTTCTTGAAAGTGTTATATTTTTTTGCATAAATGACTAACCTTTTGTTGCGGAAATCTAAAACGAAAGCAGTTTTTATCAAAAAACAATCTATATCCACAAGGCATACTATTAGAACCCGTAGGTCAACCGTATTCTACGGATCCTTAATACCGGGGTGCCTAACACCTTCCCCGGGGGATCACCAGAACCCTTACCTGTACTTTGGTTTAGATTGGTTTCTTTTAAAATTTAACCATTTTAAATGTACCCTTTTGAACTGATTTTGCTAATTTTCTAAAAATTAGGTGGCGACTCTAAAACAATATCTATTTAGAGCACCATCCACGTAGAGGTATATTTTTTCCTTTTTTCCGGTATGATTCGAAACCGTACTTCTCCGGGACACTTTTCTTTTTAAAAGAGGCAAGTGCAAAGCCAAATCGAAAATAAATAGAATCGCTACATAGTGTACTTCAGAGGATGCCCATTCTCGAGTGGAAGTAGGAGAGGATTGCCATGGATTTTGTTGTGGGTCTTCCAAAGACCGTGGGTAAGTTTGATTCTATTTGGGTGATAGTTGATTGGTTGACTAAGTTCGCTCATTTTGTTTCGCTTCAGATTTCTTATACCACAGAGAAGTTATCCAAGTTGTACATCCGGGATATTATGAGGTTGCATGGGATTCCTATTTCGATCGTATCTGATCGGGATACTCTCTTCACTTCCCGATTCTTGAGGGCTTTTCATGAGGAGTTGGGTACCCGATTGGATCTCAGTACAGCTTTTCATCCCCAGACCAATGGCTAGTCTGAGCGGACCATTCAGGTGCTCAAGGACATGTTGAGAGCTTGTATTATTGATTTTGGCGGTCATTGGGATCAACGCTTACCATTGGTAGAGTTTGCATACAACAACAGTTACCATTCGAGTATTGACATGGCGCCTTTTGAGGCTTTATATGGTAGGAGGTGTAGATCTTCGGTTGGCTAGTTTGATAGGTTCGATATTCGACCTTGGGGTATAGATCTGGTGAGAGAGTCCTTTAATAGAGTGAGAGTTATTCAGGCCAAGCTTTTGGCAGCTTAGAGTCGGCAGAAAATGTATGCGGACCGGAAGGTTCGAGATTTAGAGTTTGCGGTTGGTGACTAGGTTCTATTAAAGATTTCACCCATGAAGGGTGTTATGAGGTTTGGGAAGAGGGGTAAGTTGAGCCCCAGGTATATTGGCCCATTTGAGATGGTTGACCGTGTGGGCAATGTTGCTTATGAGTTAGCCTTGCCGCCAGGTTTGGCGGGAGTTCATCTGGTTTTTCATGTTTCTATCTTTGAAGAAGTACCATCCCGATGGTACCTACATTGTTCGTTGGGTTTCGATATTACTTGATGAGAATTTGACCTATGAGGAGGAGCCTATTGCGATCTTGGATAGGCAAGTTCGAAAGTTGAGGTCGAAGGAGATTGCTTCTGTGAAGGTGCAATAGAAGTATCGTCCTGTTGAGGAGGCTACTTGGGAGACTAAGTCCAACATGAGTGGCCGATAACCCCAGTTGTTCACTGATTTAGGTACTTCCCCGCTCTTTTCCCTTCTTCGTTCGAGAACGAGCGGTGGTTTAATTGGTATCTGATGTAACGATCCATTTGGTCGTTGTAGTTTTTCCAGCACTTTTAACCCTTTATCGAGCTTAGTTAGCTAACTTTTGACCCTAAGGGACCGTTGGCATGCTTCCCGAGGTGCTTAGATTTGATTCGGACGACATTTTGTGAAATTTGGGCTTAAAGCGAAAAAGAGTTGACTCAAGTTGACTTTTGGTTAAACAGACCTTTTTCAGAATTCATCAATTTTGAGAGGTCCGGATGGTCTTATAGAACTTTTGTGTATATCTAGTTTGGTTCCCAATGCACCCAGATGCATTTTGAGACTTAGGTTGGGAAGTTGGAATTGAGGTATTGGAGGTTGACTCGATCAACGAGGCCTTTGTTGGGAATTCCGAGGCCACGAGTGCGTTAGTAGTGCATTTTTATGTGTGTCTGTGTATGTGGATTGTGAGAAGATAGCCTCGGTAGTTAGTTGGGATTTTGTTTGAGTTTGAGATAATTTTTGGGATTTTTGGTACTGGTGTCCGCCAAGGCGGCACCAGTACCGTCCCAGCGGTGGGATGGCCGTTGGGGCGGCCAAGCTATTTGGTGGGCTGACCATCCCGACGATCTGAGTAGACGTCGAGGCGGTACCGTCATAGCGGTCCCGATGCCGCTGTATCAGTATCGGGCCTGTTATATTCATTAAGTGTGTATGAAAAGCCCTTAGTCTATCATTTATTACCATTCTGAAAATTGAGCTCTTGGGAGCTATTCTACAGGATTCTTGGAGAAGATTTTTGGTGGTAAGTCCTTCTAATCTCCTTGCTAATTCATTATTCCTAATCATCTTAGAATCATTCTTTCCTTGTTAGTTCATTAGTAATGGAAGTTTAAAAGGGGGTTTAATGGATATTCTATCTAGGCTTCTAAATGATGAAATTGATAGGGTTTATGATAGAATATGATGTATCCAAGGTTGTTAATCATATATCTTCCATTATTAGTTAGTGTTGGATTCTTGAATTTAAGAGTTAGGGTTTATATCCAAATTTGGGAGTTTTGCTTGGATTTCAAAATTGGATGAATCCTTAAGTTAATTTGCAATTAGTTGATGGGCTTTGATCACCTAGTGTTTAATTGGATATTTTACCCCCGAATTTCCCGTTTTGACCTTGTGGGCCTTGTTTCCCCAAATTCTAGGGTTGATTTTGACCTAATTTGAATGATAGCAATATAGGTATCGATCTTCATGATTTCTAATCTAGATTTCGAATATGCCTGGACTTTCTTGATCTTGAGGCTCAGTAGAAGGGGAAGGCTAAGGAGTGATTGTTGGTGTTATTGTTGTTCGGCCATCCAAGTAGGTTATGGCTTACCCTTGGTGAGACTTCGTGTAGCGAAGCATATATTTAGATGATATTGTCGGAGAAAGCATGTAAACCTTCGGGTATGAAGTTGGGTTGGATATTGTCTTAGGTTGGGCCACTATTATGTGATTGGGGCTAGCCACGCCGTTGTGTTGTGACTTGATTTGTTCTATTGTTGTTAGCTTGATGTCGCATAGTAATAGTAGATATTGGAGACTATTGATATATCTTGTTCATGATATTGTGGTACCTCACTTGTTGATGTTGATACAAGGATAGTATTCTATATGAATTGTGTAGTCTTTCATGATATGGTTGGCGTACCCATGCTTAGTACTTGTGATATTGATCTGATTATCGTTGTTGACTTATACATTGCACGCATTCTTATCCTTCATGATATAATGTTGATGCATTGATGATACTTGAGAAAACACTGTGATGAGTTAGGCTCAGTTTGCATGAGAGTGACGTGAGAGTCCGATATTCGATGGTCGTCCCGAAATTGTGGATTGAGTGGAGTGACGTGAGAGTCTGATATCCGATGGTTGTCTCGGAATCGTGGATTGAGTGACACGGTTGCTGAGGTTTGTGTCGGAACAGTGAGGTACATGGACTTCGCGAGTCCCTCATGAGTTGTGCTTCCGAGACGTCGATACTTCCATTCGGAGTATATGTGTACACAACGTTGCATTGCATTGAATTTATACATTATTGCATTACATTTCATTATGGCTTATATTGTGATGATCTGGTGATTTGCTTGTGTTGTTGGGTTCGGATTGGATATATTGAGATTTGGCACACTTGGGTTTAGATGCTTCCACCTAGGAGTTGACGTGTACTTGGTTCTAATTGTGTTTGACTTATACTTGTTTATTTATCTGCTTATCTTGCTTTATTGTCTGAATTATGTTAGCTATACTTAGTCGGTCTATGATACATACCAGTACTGTGGTTTTGAATTTACTTGCACTTGCTGCATTATTTTACGAATTTAGAGTTCTAGGTTGGATCTGCTTCCGTCTCCCGTGGCTGATAGTCGCTATCGGTATAACTTAGAATTTACAGGGTGAGCACGAGACATTCGCTGCCTTGAAGACCCTTCTTATCTATGTCTTATTTTCCATTCTGAGACATATTCAGACTTGATGTATTATATTTCCAGACTTGTATATTTCGATCTAGATGCTCTTGTATGGATTAGATCATACTCTGGGGTGTATTTTCTTATTTTTGCACTTAATTTATATTATTATCGTCATACTTATGTGATTTATTCTCTTCCGCTTATTTAGTTATTTAATTAAGTCTTTATTATCGTTGAGTTGGGGGTTCGCTTAGCGAGGTGGGAAAGGTAAGTGCCTGCACGACTTAGCTAAATTAGGTCGTGACACCTAAGGTGGGTGACTTGAGACAATTGATAAAGGAGGAGGCACTCAGTTTGAGGTATTATATTCATCTGGGGGCTACTAATATGTACTAGGACTTGAAATAACATTACTAGTGGTGGCGGATTAGGAGGGACATAATTGGACATGTATCAAAAGTTTTTGCATTATCTACAGGTGAAGTGTGAACACAAAAGGCGGGTGGTTTGAGCCAGAGGATGCCTATACTTGAGTGGAAATAGGAAAAAACCACTATAAAGTTTGTGGTGGGTTTTCCACGTACTTTAGGGAAATTTGATGTCATTTGTATCATCGTTGATAGATTCACCAAGTTTGTGCACTTTATACTAATCCAAACTACCTATAGTTCAGAGAAGTTGTCTTAGATTTACATCTGTGAGATAGTTCAGTAGCACGGGGTACCTATTTCTGTTATTTCAATCTAGGGTACATGGTTCACATCTCATTTCTAGAAGTCTGTGCAAAAGGATTTGGGTACATAGGTTGAGCTCAGCATAGCGTTTCATACACAGACTAATGGTCATTCTAAGCGGACAATTCAAATTCTTGAGAACATGTCGAAAGTGTGTGTGATTTACTTTGGTGGTCATTGGTACCAATTCTTTCCTCATTTGGACTTTGGATATAATAACTGCTACCAGTCTGGCATTCAAATGGCGCCACATGAGGCTTTGTATGGTAGATGGTTTCATTCGCCGATTGGTTAGTTTAGGTCGTTTGAGGTTAGGCCATGGGGCACAAATATAGGAAAGCAGTCCTTGGAAAATGTCAAGTTGATGTAAAAGCGGCTTTTCATGGCTCAGAGTAGGCCAAAGAGCTACGCGGGTTGGAAAGTTCGTAAAGTGGAGTTCATGTGGAGGGCGAGAGATTATTGTTGAAAGTCTCACCCATGAAAGTTGTAATGCGGTTAGGGAAGAAGGCAAAATTGATACAAAGGTTCATAGACCCATTTGAGATTTTATAGAATATATTGGGATGGTGACCTAGAAGCTTGCATTTCTACCTAGCTTGACATGTGTTTATTCGATGCTTCATGTCTCTATTTTGCGGAAGTACAAGAAGGATAAGTCTCATGTGCTATATTTGGATACGGTTCAACTTGATCAGGATTTGACATTTGAGGAGGAGCTTTCGACTATTTTGAACAGAAAGGTTCAAAAACTTAGGTCTAAGAAAATCGCTTTGGTAAAAGTGCGGTAGAAATATCACCAAACTGAGGAGGCTACTTGGGAGACTAAGTCAAACATGTGAAGCTGATATCCACAACTATTTGACAACTCGGATATAATTCTAAACCCGTTCAAGGATGAACATCTATTAAAGTGGGGGAAGATATAACAACCTAATTCCTAATTTTGTGTTTTAACTCTTAAATTCATGTTTTTAAAGTTAGGTCCAACATATTTACTATTTGGAACTTGTTTGAGGGGTTCGAGTTGGTACTCGAAAGCTTTGGAGGAGTTTTGGGCAATGATGTCCAAATTCAGCAATTGCAGATTTTATTGTTTCTAATGCAGCCGCAATTTGCAGATTAGGTGTCGTATATGTGACCTTGAAATTGCAACCAGAGGGTCACTTTAGCAATGGCCTGGCCTGGATAGTTGTCCGCTTTTGCGAGGCATTTGTCTTTTTTTGCGACCTTCGCTTTTCAGGTGTTTTGGATTACATGGCTTACAATACTTTGTTTATGCACTTATTATATGCTGATTCATGTTTTATTTTATGTACTGGCCTGATGAGTCTGTGTGATCTTGCAACTTGGTGTTAGTGGAATAGATGATGAGTTTGCGTGATCTGTGAGTTGGATGCCAACGGTTATTAGCCCCTCTAAGATTGAGATATTCGCTGATGAATTACGAACTTGGGTGTCAGCTGGTTATGCGTGTGGATAAGGATTCGTCCCCTTATGGTCACTACTCATGGGAACCCCAAACAGTGTGAGTGCGATCATGTGGGGAGCACTGGTTATGAGACAGGTGGGGAGAATCAGCATCATGTGCATTTGTGCCTCTTATCTGTGCATATTATTTCATATGTTGTATCTGTGCATAAACTTCTATGCTGTTTAGGTTGATTTATCTTGTACTCTTATTTCTTATTATTTGTTAAGGTTATATTATTTGCACATGTTAAGATAGTAGGTATTTTGAGCCTTGCCACTACTTTATTACGGTCGGTTTCTGATACTTCTTTGGGTACACATTATTTATGTACTCATGCTACACTTGCTAAACTTTTTGTGTAGAAACTAATCCCTATGGTAGTGGTGTTCGTGAGCGGGCATAAAGCTTGGCTTGAAATATTCAGGGTGAGCTTCTTGGTAGTTGCAACACCATCGACTCCCTTTTATCCAATTTACTACTATTCTATTTTCCATTCAGTTAATGTATATTCAATTTGAGACTTATTTACTTTATTTAGTTTAGAAGCTCTT
Organism: Lycium ferocissimum; assembly: GCF_029784015.1. NCBI lineage: Eukaryota > Viridiplantae > Streptophyta > Magnoliopsida > Solanales > Solanaceae > Lycium > Lycium ferocissimum. The sequence goes on from NW_026726046.1 coordinate 22,977, forward strand.
AACTCGAATCACCAGTTTTTTTGGGGGGGGGGGGGGGGTTATGTTTTCCACACCGTTTACTTATGATATCTATTTTGCTATTATGACTTATTCAAATGCTTAATTTATGTATGTTAATAATGGAAATTGGTTTTTGGTTGAGAATAGTTCGCCGTAAGTTAGATATAAGTGTTATCGCGACTTAGATAAATTGATTCATGACATGGGTAACAATCATGACTCGAGTAATTTGGGTTGTGACACTTAGTTTGTGACACATAGAGCGCAACGCCTAATTTTATGTATCTTGTATGCCTCTTTTTATTCCTAATACTCTTTCTCTTAACAAATAAGACCACTAGTCTACCTTGGATGGTAAGTGCTTCTTCAGATATAACCTTACGAACCCTTATATGTAGATTTATCACATCTTCTGATAAGGATAAAGTCTAGTCACTACCCTTAACATGTTTTGGCTCCTAAAGGAAATAAATACTCTCAAACCATAACTTGTTGAGTAGCTGCTGGCTCCATGATCATGAAATTAATATTAAAGTTTTGATGATTTGACAAACAATGTACCTGAGACAATCAAAAGGTGATATAAGAAGGAATTCATTTGAAGAACCAGACATCCAAATAGATCCCCAAAGGACTTAGTGAAGCAGTTACAATATTCAGAGGAACTTCTCAATGGAACTGGTCCTTACGCAACTGGAGACTGAAAGCTATTTCATGCCGATGTTAGAGAAAAAGGAACATTGATTTATTCCCATTGGATGAAGAGTTGGACTTCAAGTTATGGTAATATTCTACAAATACCAAGTTGATCAACATGGAAATTAACATCATAGTAGGACAAGGAAGCTGACACACATACAAGGAAGGAAAGGAAGCTCCAAATCAAATAAGGTTTGATTTGCGAGTAGAATTAATGAAACCAAAACCTGCTTGGATCCAATCATTGAAGCCGACGACTATCACTATATATACATAGCACAATCAATCTTTGGAGCTTGGAAGCCACAACCACAAATAGTCCAACCAGACACAAGAGTGAGCGCAACCAAATCTTCATCTCAAGAAGAGCCAATTGTCCAAACAACAAAGAACCAAGCCTATCAAGATTTATCCATATAGTTCTTTTGTTGTATTAGTTAGGTTATTTTGTGGTTCCCACCTATTTACCTTTGCAAGTATTGTGTAATAGGTGTTCGCTGGTTAGTTGTAGGATCTCTACAAACAATTAGGTTGTTTAGGCAGACTGTTTACAGAAAAGGTCCTTTAGATGTTACAATGAATGTGTAAACCGGTACCCACTCGGATTTAGTGAAAAATTTGGGAAAATCCTATAGAAAGATAGGTTGCGGTTTTTGACTCCCTTGAGCAAGGAGTTTTCCATGTGAAATTTTTTTGTGTTGATTTACTTTCCGTTGCATTTCCTTCTGATGCAAACAATTCTAAAAATCTGATTCTTGAAACGCATAGGAGTAGCCCAATCTAAAAGAACTTGAACTCACTTTTCAAAAACCAAAGAAATTCTTTTACAGCTCTAAAAGAATTACTTCTCTTCGTTAATACTAAAGTGATAATTATGAGGTCGGAAAATTCCTAGTAGCTATCGACACTAGTTATACAACATCTTCCTTTCATTAATTCGTATCATGTTGTATATCATTCATTGAATCACTTCTGTTGCTAGACTATAACAAAATGAAGTTGTTGAATGTAAGTATAAACATTAATTGGAAACTTGTCGATCCTTCTCTACCAATCTAACCTACCTACCAAGGTTTAGGGAGAATGCATTAAAACAACCACTTATCTATTAACTAATTTCTATCAAAGGTCCTTGGACACATAACACTTTATTAAGGGTGTGTTTGGTATGATGGAAAATGTTTTCCGGTTTTCTTTTATTTAATTGCACTTAAGATCTTAGAAATGTTTTCCTCAAAATAGGAGAAAAAATTTTCCACAAAAATTTGAGGGAAAACATTTCCGGATTAACAAAAACATACCAACGCATTCCCCAACCCATTCCCGCACGCCCCAACCCCACTTCCTCCTACCACCCCACCCACGCCCCACAACCCCCACACCCCCGCCGCACCACCCCACCCACCCTACTTGCTACCACTCCCCCTCCGAATTTTCTTTTTCATAGCTTTTGTTTTACTTTTATAAATTTTTTATTAAATATGGAAAAAAATTCCCCCCCCTCTCCAGTTTTTTTTTTTTTTTTTAAGTTTTTTTTTTTGTGGTTTTTTACACCACTCAGCCCCTCCTCCCCCTCCCCCCAACCCTATTGGAAGATCGGGGGAGGAGAAGCACTCTCAATCACTCAAATTCTCTCTTGAAGACAAGTGAGACAACGATTCTTCTTTGTTCCACTCAACTTGACCTACATAATGAATCATTATCTTTGAAGAGAAGTGGGGGATATATTATATTATTCCACCAACTTAACTTACATTTTTCTTCTCATATCATTTGACTGTAGTACCTAGGTATTTATAGAAATTTTCTAGCATGCACCTAGACTAATGCATGTACCTTATTTAATTATAGAAATTCTTTTTATTCCTAAAAATATAATTTTTCATCTTTCCTAATTCATGAATAAAAAAATATATGTATCTTAATATTTTTCTAATATATGAACTAGGAAAATTCATGTTATAAAAAAGACTTTTTTCCCAACACAAGGTTCATTTTTCAACATTCTCCCTTGAACCTTCTGGTCGGAATTCACAAACAATTCTTCAACTTCTCAAATCTGGATTTCAACATCTTTAAGTTGTCTCCTCTTCTTCCTCTTCTTCTTCTTCTTCTTCTTCTTCTTCTTCTTCTTCTTCTTCTTCTTCTTCTTCTTCTTCTTCTTCTTCTTCTTCTTCTTCTTCTTCTTCTTCTTCTTCTTCTTCTTCCTCCTCTTCTCCTCCTCCTTCTTCTTCTTCTTCTTCTTCTTCTTCTTCTTCTTCTTCTTCTTCTTCTTCTTCTTCTTCTTCTTCTTCTTCTTCTTCTTCTTCTTCTTCTTCTTCTTCTTCGACTTCGATGAGATCACAGCCTTGGCTGGCAAAGCTAGCTCAAGACCATATTCGTTATGTGATCTCATCGTTCTTCAAAAGATCCTCATTTTCTCAGATTCTCTCATCTTCTCAGAAGAAGTTTCCTTATTGAGATTGAGGTTGTCATTTCTACTAATTGTGTCCTAGAAGACACATCATCAGTTTCATCTGAACCTTCCTCTACGCTACTGCTCTCCCCTTTTGGAGATTTCTCAGTAGCATGAGCAGTTCTTTTTCATCATTTTCTTAATTATCATTTTTATTGTAAAAATCTTTTTAGATTCTACAACAGTTGATATATAATATTTTAGAAGCGTCCATCTCTTCAGGATTCATTTCTTTAAATTTTCATCAACGCTAGTGTTGTTAGATTCGACAACATGCTTTCTTATGTTCATAATCATAAATATCTTCATCTTGGATTTCATAAAATGAAACCTTTTCTGACATCTCTTCATCAATCCGAGTGTAAATTTTCATACCCATTTTTCTCACAACAGTAATATCATTCGCTACCTCTCTACTCAAGATTACTTATCATGCAACTACTTCAAAAGCAAGTTCTTTATCAAGGTTGACACCTTATTTGGGATCCTTTCCTCAAAAACATCCTTTAAAAGTTGTTCACTTTCGGAATTTGGTAGTTCCACACCAACCAATAGAAATTCTTCAAGCTGATGCTCCAAGACAAGTGGGTCCGATACCAAAAGTTGGAAAATCAGGGGAGGAAATCACTCAAATTCTCTCTTGAAGACAAGTGAGGCAACGATACTTCTTTGTTCCACTAAACTTGACTCACATAATGAATCATTCTCTTTGAAGAGAAGTGGGGAATATATTCTTCTACCAACTTAACTTACATTTTTTCTTCTCATATCATATGACTATAGTACCTAGGTATTTATATGAATTTTCTAGCATGCACCTAGACTAATACGTGCCCCATATTTAGTTCTAGAAATTCTTTTTATCTTCCTAATTCATGAATAATTTTTCATCTTTTCTAATACATGAGCTAAGTATATATTAAAAAAAAGACTTTTTATTTTCCCAACACAAGGTGCATTTTTCAACACCCCCCTGTCCCCCCTCCCTAAGCACTCCAACCACCCTCTGAATTTTTTCTAAAACAAAGATTTTTAAAGTTTTTTATTTTTGGTTTTTACACCACCACCCCCTCCTCCGTACCCCCTCCCACACCCACCCCATCCCTCCTCCCACAACCTACCCCACCTCCCAATCCATACTCCCTACCACCAAAATTTGCACTCTAAATTCAAAATTTTCATAGTGGTTTTGCTTTGAGTATATGCAAATGCTTTTAAATTGACATTTTCCAACTTGCGTACAAAATATAAGAAAATGAGTAGGAAAACTACTTATTTTCCGAGAAAATATATTTTGTGGAAAGCATATTCATCATACCAAACACAGCCTAAGTGTCATATAGTTCTCTCTTTTTTTTTTTTTTTTTTTTTTTCCTGTGATCATTCAAAGTCACTCCTCGCTTGCCTTTGTTTCAGTTCTATCCTCTCACATTCACATGATACGTTGTATGCAGCCAAGAACTATGCATTGTCTTTTTTTTTTTTTTTGAAAATGACCACAGCGTTTTTTTTAAAAACTAAATTTAGCCCATCATGGGTATTTTATTTATTCAAAAGTCAACAAAATGCAAATATGTCCAAAAACAGCAAAAAAAAGTCGTAAAAAGGAACGAAAATAAAATAAAAATAGCATTTGTGCTACTTTCCTAAATAAAACCCTAAAAAATCGATGTATCCTCTCTCTCTTCGTATGCTTTTCTGCCTCGCCACCGGTGGTGTGAAGGTGATGAAGAGACTCGATTTTATTGTCTTGATGGTTCATTTCGAATTTGCACCTCCAGGTGTGGCATTGTTTTTCCTTTTCACACATCAACACCTTTAGGTAAAGGTTCCAAATCGAAAATCTTTCCATTCTTGCCCACAATCTTACTGAGATAGGTAATATCTGTTGTTTCTTTGCCCTGCATGTGCGTATATGACCCTTGTTAATCTTGAGAAAAATTTTCCTCGATTCTTGAGCTCTGGTGATAGCTCGTCAGGTCCTGCTATTGGATTTATGATGTTGTCGACCTGCACAATTCAAAGAAAAGGAAAGCAGATAAAGGTAGGCTATCCCTCTCCTTCGATCTCTGTGATATCTGCTTGTTATTCCATGAAATTCCTCCCTCAATTGTTGTTGTGTGAACATGTTCTGAACTGTGAAAAACTATTATTTGCCTGGTTGATTTGTGTGATATCTCTCCACATACATAGTTCTTGATCTTCTTACTCATTGTGCAGTCATGACTGTACTTTGATTCTCAAATAGGGTAATTGAGATTTGTCACTATTAATGATTCTTCTACAAGCAGTCCCCAAATCCCTAAAATGTTGACAAAATACCATACCATTATCAATTACTTGATTGGCTAGTGCATCCGCTAATTTATTACCTTTTCTAAGAATGTGAGTATATGATATTTGTATGTGTCCAACTAATTCCCTGATTTCATCCACCCACACTGCTATATTCCATGAGGGTTTCCACTCTTCTTCCAAAATCTTCTGAATAAGCTGTGAGCTTGTTTGAATAATAATGTTATTAAGATTTTTACTATTGCAGCATCTCACATCTTGTACTATTGCACAAATCTCAGCTTCATTGTTTGTCACATGTCCAATCTCTTCTGCTTGTGCATACACTAAATCACCTATCTCATCCCTTATACAAAAACCATTAGAACCTATTCCAGGATTTCCCATTGATGCTCTATTAGTGTTGCACATAAGCCAACCTGATGGAGGAAACTTCCATACCACTTTAGTGATTTTAATTGATGTCGTTCGCCCTTCAATCATAGTAATCAATTTTTTTTAATTGTGTGGTATATCCTTGATAGAAAGATTGCTAACGAATACAAATCTTTGAATAGTAGCATACACTTGGTATATAACTCTTCCAATTGACCTCTTCTTTCAAAGTTCCCAAATAATGATTGCTGGCACTGCTTGATATATTAGTTTTAGTCTAGCTGACACTAGAGCCTGCCACTATTTGATTATTCTTTGTTGTAGTGGCATTCCTTCAACTTTCAAACCTACAAAAGAATAAAAATAGGACCAAGTTCTGTTAGCAGCATAAAACAAAAAGGTGTTGTGTAGTCTCCTCCATAGGATTTGAACAACACTAGCACCTATAAGGCAAATTGAACTTCATTCTTTTCAGAACATCATTCAAAGCGATCTTATACTTCCAGTATCTGCACATGAAGAAGGAGATCTTGAATGGTAGTCCTTTAATCCACATGTACTTATAACTATCCATTTTTTGACTTCTCAATCTTAGAAAATCCCAAGAGGATTTAACTGTGAATTCATCCTTAGCCTCTAGTAACTACCACGGCTGATCCATGCCCTTCTCACAACCTGGTGGTTTGATAGTATCCAGTACATGCCGTACCATATCATTCGGCATCACTTCATTTAATTTGTCAAACTTCCAAACCCCATCCTCTACCATATCACTAACATTCTGAATCTTGCTGTCATAAGCCTCATCTGGTGTGACATAATATAAAGCCCCAAAACTTGTCCAATTATCAAACCAAAATTGGGAATTGCCCATTCTAGTTCGCCACCAGATTTAATGCACCTGTCACGACCCAATTTACAGCTTGTGCGGGCACCTACCTTATTCTCACCTAGTAGGCGAACCCTTACTAACCAACTGTTATTAGAACTCATTTGCAATTTAACAATCGGTAAGGAAGAACCTTAAGTAATAAACATAAATGACACTCTTTATAAATTCAAAAGTACAACTTCCCAGGACTTAGTCTAGACAAGTACAAGAGCTTCTACAATACAGAGGAGTAAGTCAAAATAAAATGACACAACTTCTGCCTTAGAATAAGATGCACAGAAGCTATAGGGAGATGTATGCCACTTCACTATCGAAACCTTCAAGCCACAACCTGAAACATATCTACACATCGAAAATGATGTAGCAAGAGTAGAATCAGTACACCACACGTACTGGTAAGCATCATAGGATAACCAAGATTAGTTCTCATAATACGATATAGAATCAATCAGGATAAACAGATAAGTACAATCATAACACCTTATTGATTCCTACCCATATTTAAACAGTTCTGACATAAACATGCTCGCATCTCTTCACCATGTCAACGCAACAATAGGAAGTAAGGACCAACAGACAACAAATAGGCACATTCAAGACAGACTCCTAGACCAGCTAGCCCAACACAATTAATAAAGAACAGACATTAACCCCCATACCAACCAATACTAAGTAGAACTACTAACCCTTACCTTTTTCCTAATCTTACAGACTAGCAAATTGACAATTAAACACAACAGCACAATAACCCACACCAGACATTAGCCAATAATCACTTATTAAATGAGAGTAAAACTACGTAAAGTAATAACCAACGACCTTATTAAATGAGAGTAAAACTATGTAAAGTAATAACCAACGACGATATCTTAACGGTACTTCCAAACCTGAATCATGCTAAATGGAATCATTCCGATACCACCTTTCCTCATTAGTCAATGGAGCCATGAAGTTACACGTAAACAAAATCGTCTATACCCCAAAATAACATCATTAAACGAGATCAGCCACCAACCAATCACAGGGATATAATAAGTTCAGTCATCAACCAAACACAGAAACAATATGAGACCAAGGCAATGCAACACAATAATAATAGTATCACATCCGTGTACACACATGCTAAATGGTAATGTTTTCCCCAAATAGCCATGACCTGCAGGGTACCCATGATGTCCATGTACCACTTGCTCCGAAACCGACCTCGGATCACGGGTACATAACTAGGCCAAATCCTCACCCCCTGCCAAATGTGACATTCTATATGCATTCTTTCTGTATCTCATCATAATATGAATCTTAATGTATTTCCAGTCCAACAATCAATATGGAATAAGATCAGCCAACAATATCATGTCAAGAAACACAAGGCATCAAGCCACAAGTCATATCAAGACTCAAGTAAATTAACTCATCAACATAGTGAATATGTAATCATCTCAATCAACAAGAAGAGTATATATGAACTCCTTCCTTCTTATAACACAACAATTACACCTCAGGTTTCAATACATAAAGTAATGGCAACAAGCCTACATAGTCAATCAATCAGTACCAACCTAGAAATTTCCAACCAGACTTCATGTTCGAAGACCTATACATGCGTTCTCCCATCAATTATATTACATATACATTCAACTAATTAAAGTCTAACTCAAGTAAACCGTAACCTACCTCGATGTCGAACAATTGTCACGAACATCCATGGAATCTTCACCTTTCCGTTTCCAACCAAAAGCTATGACAAAGAAGTCTAGAAATATCAGCAACTCGAGAACGAGAGTTAAATTTAAGCATAAGTAGTAGCCTAGACTCCATAATTATTAGTCTTTATAATTCATAGGAAATAACCCTTCCCTTCATGATTCCAATTCAATAAGTCAAGACTTAATGCATTCTCTAAATATTGACAGAATCATTATTAGTGTTTGGTTTATCATCCTAAAACAAGAATATATGTGAAGTTTTCAAAAGTATAAGATTTCTGGTCAAGATTACCCGCAACACTTTTCTAGAGTGGAAACAATGATAAGGACCCCATCTTTATTAATCCCATAAGAATAAGCTTAGAAAAAGAAGAATTTTCTTTGAAGCAGATAACATGATGAGTGTTTAAAGGAAACCTTTATCAAGCCACTAGGCGCTCTGTTAAGAAATCTTTCTAGGTGACGGCTTAGAATAAGGTTTTGTGGGAAAATGGGATCAGAATCTGAAATAAGGCTTTTAAGCTATGTCACGACCCGACTAGGGGCCATGACGGGTACCCGGGGCTAACCACCAAGCACCGCTCATGCTACTAGTAATCATACTCATCCTGCGATCATTCATTAATCTCATGCTTATAATCATAGAAGAACCATTTTCACTTGAAACATATTTACCTTTATATACATAAGCCCTTCGGATATCAAAATAATATATATAATGAGGAAACCGTGAGACCATACTACCCACACATACGTATCTACGAGCCTCTACTAGAGTACTAGACATATGGACGGGACAGGACCCCGTCGTGCCCAAAACATATATATACACAAAATAATAAATCAATGGCACCTCCGGAACAATGGAGTGCTCTCAAAGTCTACTGATAGCCCCTACGAATCTGGGTCACCTCCCTATCTACCTGTGGGCATGAACACAGCGTCCAAAGAAAAGGACGTCAGTACGAACATTGTACTGAATATGTAAGGCATAAACTATAACAATACATCAATGAAATAGGGGGATATCAAATGAAGAACAATCTGTAATTGACTGTCAGTTTTAATAGAAATAATGCATGTTGACTTACTTCATAAACATCATCATCATATTATGTATGCACATATGTATGTATAAGCTGCTCGACCATATAGGTACGGTGTGATCATCATTAGCCTGCGTCCAGGCCTCCCGCGTCCAGGGTAACCATCTCATGCCGCCCACTAGTGGTGTCTGCCCATGCTATCTAGACATGGTGTATACGCTGCCCGCTTTAGCGGTGTCAGGCCTGCCATATAGGCGTAGTGTAATATCATCATCATGTACTCATCATAATGCATGCGTAAAAACTCAAAGACAACTACACTTTATCGGGGTGACATAAGGTCGTGAACCCCCGATTCCATTATGGAGCATTCATAAGCATTCTGCCTCATCTTGAAGGAATTAGCATATAAGGTGAGTGTGGCTCAAAGAACAACATCAATAAATCATAAATAGGATCATTAGCTTTGTAGAAACATCATATCGTTATCATACTCGTGACGTATCTCTTATCTTATCTCATATGAAATTCTTCATGAACATGGACTCATAGTTTCTGGAGTATAAGAGAGTCATGGAGAATAAGGGAAGATCATGTCATAGGATTCATGCCTTATAAAGAAGGGACTAGCCTCACATACCTTTTCGTTTAGCTATTCTACCGCTTGGTCGTTCTCCTTCAATGATCACGTTTCTACCTTCAAGTGAGTTCGTATTAACATTAGCTAATCGATCATATGAACATGCTCAACTAAGGCTAGAGAAAATTGGGCAGCATTTCCCCATATCATGTAGCAAATCCCAATCATCAATAATAACATTCGTAATATCACAATCAATAACTTTTGTCAAGTTCATCATTATCCAACTCCCACAATTTCCTCTTAAGGTCATCCTTAATCATGATCATGATACAACATTACATTCATCCTCATCTAATGTTTCTCCCATATTTTTTATCATCATTCATAGCATAATTATAATCACAACATATTGAGAATCATGAGTCATTCTAAGCTACCACTCAAAGATGTCACTATTCTCATATTCATGACCCATTTTCTATCTCCTTCTACAATCCAAGTCTTTCAACCTCTCAATACCTTAAACAACATGGAATGATCATAAAACTTACCTTATATAGTGTGGGAATGAGCCTTGAGTGGAAATACTTCACTTGAGCCAAAACCCTAGTTCACTTCCAATGGGATTTTCTTGCCTTAGATGAACCCTAATGAGTTTCTTGCACTTGGTTCTCTTGGTTTGATGAAGTTGATCTTTGATTAGTCTTGATTTAGTGTTGATGAAATGTGTAGAACACTCTAGAAGCCTTGAGAGAGATGGAGAAGAATGGGAAATGAAAATAATGAAGTGGGAACATCACCTTATACTTGGACTTAATTCAGCCCGTCGGGACTTTCACGGACACTTATACGGTCCGTACAACATTATACGGTCCATATAAGTGACTGTGCTTCACCATCAGAGAAATAACATTTTTACCCGGGTGTTATACGATTTGTATAAGTCGGTCGTATAACCCTATTTCCTTGAAATGATTTTCATAGTTCGTTTGATCTCCAATCCTTATGGAACCTTCTTAACACTTGTTTAGCACCTCATTAACAACCTAAGAGACGTTATAACTCTTCTCTAAGACATTATTAAGTCACCATTAACTTGTTACTCGTAAATCTCTTTCGATACACAATGTATACCTTGCTTTTCTTGGCCAACTTTCTTCTCTTACCTTGAATGTCTTTGAAATCTCAATTCGGATCATCAAATGCGAATTCTTGCTTATTGAAACATCGTATACTTTGTGCCCTCCGTTATTCTATTCACTGTGCATCAACGGCAAATTTTTCGAGGTGTAACAAGCTAGGTCTGGTTCGCGTAGACCACTGCAGCGGTCTACTTGTCCGCTGGTGAGGACTCGCTGATGCGGTTCCTCGACCGCTGCAGCGAAGCAGTTCTACCTGACCCTACAACTTTAAGCTCTTACCGACTCAACTATAGTTAAAATCACACGTAAAACTTAAACTTCCCCACGGAATAGTCATACAACAAATGAACTTGACTCTTGTGCACGGGCTGCGAAAAGTCTAATAATGACTAGATGGGTCGTTACATCAGATACCAATTAAACAACCGTTTGTCCCCGAACAGCTTAGGTGGTATGGGATTAAACGGTCATATCATTCTAAGTACTGAAAATTTAATGGAGCTCATACTAAAATCGCGATACCCAAAATCCTTGGCCTAGCTCTCCGTACATTAACTGGAAATTGTTTGAGTTCGTATAGGAAATCACCTGCTAACAGACAATAATACCTCGGGCTACATGGGACAACGCTTTACTAGACTGTCCGAACTAAGGAGGGGACGAGTTATCAAACTCCCAATAATATCACTTGGCCGTTTAAGGCCATACACCCAATCACGAAAAGAACTTGGAGTGCGTAACGCAGATAAACTTATTACGGCTGAAAAGGTAGGACCACGAGCTGCTGCCGTGACTCGAGACTGCAGGCCACTGCAGTGGTTGGAATCACCGTTGTAGCCATACCACTGAGGCGGTGGTCGTGCCGCTGCAGCGGAGCCTACTAGATAGAATTTAAAATAGGGAAGGTGATTCATTTCACCTTCCCACTTTCATTCACCTCTCCTTAACCGATTTTTCCCCCCACTCCCCATGATTTTCTCCCCCTATTTGCTAACTTTTTCTCTAATCTTCCCCCTATTTCACCCTTCTTAAACCCCTCACCGTCCTCATTCCCCATCTACACTCCAAAACAGAACACAAGAAGGCAAAAATTTGGTGCTATAGAAAGGGTCAATTTCTTGTCAACTTCCCCAAATTTTCGACTATTTCCAGGTATGTAACACATCATATCACTCTAGAGAGTTAGATCAGGCCTTTATTTTGAACCTTTTTGTGTCTAAACGTTGGATATTGCAAGAATTTTGGGGTTTGTTAGGACAAGGATTTAGGCTCTTTGGGGAAGGGAGAATTGTAGGATGTTATTTAACATTCACAAAGTCTTAGCATCGTCTACTTTCTTGAAAATGGGGGTAAAACCTAGTTGGGGTGGTGGGTACATTTGGTAGAAGGGTTTTGATATTTGCTCGAAATTAGAGGCCTATTTGTTGTTATGATGATGTCTTATGGGGTGTAAACGACATGCATGCTAACATATTACCCGATCTATGTCGAATCTGTTGAAATTTGGCCAAAAATTAGAGGCACCATTTTTGAGAAAATAAGGGTTTTTCACTGAAGAAGACGGGTTCGCTGTAGCGGAACTTCTTCCACTAGCACGGACCAGCCATAGCGCTCGCTTGAGCGCCGGTATGGAACACATGGTGTGGGGATTTTTGCAGTTGATGGCTTGCTATGCAGTACTAATAGCGTTGCAGCGAAGAGGCTAAAGCAGAACACTAATAACTTCACACCAATGTTGATTTTTTGTTGGTTTTCCTTGGTCTTTAAACATCTTATTGCTGACTGAACTCGATGTAATATTGAACTAACGCTGTTTATTTCCATAGGTACATATTTTCACTACAACATGGCCCAGAATCAAGAAGCTCCTAGTTTTCAAAGGTTTATGACCCCACAATGCAAAAGACGCTTCTGGGAGTAGAAAAGCAAGGTGATGTTGTGTGAGAGAGGCTTCAATATGGATCAGGTGGATGAACTTGCCCCAAAATTTTACAACCGCCTACCAGTTATAGGATGGAACAAATTGGTTGAGGATCTCGGTCAATGCAATGCGAATTAGGTCAGAAAGTTTTATGCTATGCTCCCCACTGTGGACTTTTCCTCTCCGGACTCGGAGATTCAGATTCGGGGCGTCAAGGTGAAGATTGCGGTGGAGGTGATAAATGAGATTTATGAGCTGGATAACCGTCCGGATGATGAGATGAATGCCAAGGATTACAATGGCAATGGTCCTTGGTTGGTGTCTATGCTAGTACCAGATGGGAAGAGGGGTAAGATTACTTGGGTCCACAGCCGAACCTGAATTAAGAGCCGTTACTTTTTCGCTGACGCCTGCAGGTGGTTGAACCTTATGTCCTGCAGAATTCGCCCCTCGAGTAATACTACTGACGTTACCTACGCCCGGGCATTCGTGGTGGCTTGTGTGTTAGATGGTATGTTGATGAACGTAGGTAGGCAAGTGATCTTGGAGTGGAGGAGTTTCTTGGACAGAAGTGGTCCGAGTTTGATGTTCCCCTATCTTATTACCTCATTGTGCACGCGAGCCGGGGTGCCGAGGTATCCTACTGATACCATAGTCAATTCTGACATTAACTTTGACTCATTAAGGGTAGAGGGTTCAAATAACAGAGGCAAGAAGAGAAAGGTTGACTCCAATGATGAGGGTAGTGATCGTCAGGAGGAGGGAGGAGATGGGCTCGGCACTTCACAGCCTCAGGGCCCTTTTGAGTGGAGATAGACCGAGATGGCGTCAATAAAGAGTGTGATGCTGCACTTAGCCCAACCTTCCATAAAGGCCAGTTCATCTAGTGTTGCTGGTGGTACAAGTGGTTTCACTTGGGACGAGGTGAAGAAGTACATAGAGGCTCACAAGAGGATGCAGGAATCAGTGGACACCTTGCAGAGCGTCTACCTACATTGTCCCCCCAGGTAGGCGAACCATTCCCAAAACATTTTAATCATTCATAAGAATTACGTTGAAAGAAACAATAATTAAGCTAACAGATTCAAGTTATATAAATCATAAGTGCGGAAGTATTAATAACTCTAAAATCTGGTCTGGACTAGTACAAGAGTCACTATTACATAGATGCAAGTCTGATAGCAAGTAAATACAAATCTCAAGTATCAATACTGACTCAGGAATGCAAACAAGACAATTAATTACAAGAAAGAGTCTTCGGGTCGCGGATCTAATCCAAAAGCTCACCCTGTAATCTCTGTCACGTAGACTCGGATCACCCTCAACGATAGGAACTGAAACTAGTAACAAACTCTGTACTCAAAAGAAGAGTACAACAAGAGTAGCATCAGCACAAACAATACGTACTGAGTAAGCATCATAGGCCGACTAAGATTAGTTCATGCATACAAGTATAAAATCAACAAGATAAGCAGATAGGAACATAATACTCAATCCAAGGTCACAAAATATCCCATAACTGACTCGCAACCTAAGAGGAAGCTTCTAAACAAGTCAGTCTTATCACAATAATCTCAATCGATAATCACAACCTGAGTTCTGACCTAGGTAGCGTCATTACCCATCAATCTAACCCAGTCCACAATCCTTTTTTTTTAAATCAAACTACCAAGCAGATTGCCTGATAGTGCTTTATTAAAAAACAAGTTCTGTACAAAAGCTAAAAATGCAGAAAATAAAGGAATATAATACATGAATCCAAACTAAAGGAAATCTAAAAGCTTGTCTATTGCAAATCCTTTGGCCTTGACTTGATACCATGTTGACACCTCAAGCTCTCACCGGTTGCTATGAATCCACAGTCCATTGAATTAAAATTCAGGCTTTAAGGATGAAATAGAATTCTTTCAGAAAGTTCCTCATGTGCAGCTGTTTCTGTGATTGTTCCAGACCTATGTAGTGTTGACCTTTTCCTTCCAGAATGATTGTATAAAAAGATCGTTTGGACATGTGACAACAGAATGAGCATGTAATCACACTAATACCACTGTTGCAACCTATCCAAAAGTCCTTCTATTCAATTTGCTAGAAATGTTCTAGGCCTGATTATTGCAGTTTTGACATCTTGCAGAATCCTTATTACATGCGTTAATCTCCTGGAATGTGATGATCTTTGGCTTGCACGATTCGATGTATAGTATCCGTGCTTTTTCGTATTCAAAATCTATCTTGCTTTCCTTGGAACTAATTGGTAACTATTGAAATGATGTTCACCTGCAAAATCAAAAACAAAGTTAGTCAAAAAATCTGCCAATCCATTTCCTTCCCTCAGTACATGCTCCACTCTCACTTCTTTATCCCCCTTCAACCTTGTAATATCCTTTATGATCAAAGAGATACTCCATGGTACTTCCCATTGTCCTGTCAAGATCATTTTAAGAGTCATTGAATTAGTCTCTAAGATTACAGGCAATAGATCATTTGTCACATAGTATTTAATCCCCTCTTGTAAAGCCATTGCTTCAACAACTAAGTTTGATCCATCTGATATTCTTCTAGGCGGGCAAGATGCATCAGGTCTCCTCGAGTCCCTAATACAAAATACCACTGAGCTTGGCCCTGGATTGCCTCTAGAAGCACCATCTGAGTTACACTTAAACCACCCTGGCATAGGCAAATTCCATCTCACTATCTTGCTCACTATATATGGTCTGTATGTTTCAATCCTCTGCATAAATCTATGGAAGAGACTTTGGTTCTTGCATTCTTGGATTTCTAACTCTGCACATCTGATGAATGGTTAAATTTATTTCATATATCACCTTATTGATTGTCATCTTCCCTCCATGCACCACAGTGTTTCTTTACTTCCATATTTGCCACATTGTGATCACTGGTATGGCTCTAATAATAGATTTGAACTTAGATGAAAAATTAGCATTCCACCAGACTAGTATCACTTGTTTCACCTGAAGCAAAGTTGTTGTGATTCCTGCAGCAGCTTTAACATATCTCCAAACCTGTGAAGCAACTTTTCCTGTGACAAACAGATGATCTACAGTTTCACGTTGTTTAGGATCACAACAATATCATTTTTCTTCTATATCAATCCCAATCCTTCTCACTATATCCCCTACTGGTAGTTTGCATTTCCACAATCTCCAGAAAAAGAATGAGATTTTGAAAGGCAAACCTGGTATCCACATGCTTTTGTATATATCAGACTTCACAGATTTCCTTCTTAAGAGCTCCCATGCACTTCCAAATGTAAATTTACCAGATGATGTCATCATCCACTTTGTTTTATCCCATTCTTCTGTAGATTCATGAAAGTCTAATTCTCCTAGTATATGATCAACAATATCAGTAGGAAACAACTGTTATAGTTTACTCATGTTCTACCCATCCTGATTTCTCAGTTCCTTCACATCTTGTATTGTTTCATCCACAACAAACTCATCAGGAACTAAGTAGTATAGAGCTCCAATTTTTGTCTAATTATCAAACCAGATATTAGCAGTTCCACTTCTTGGCTCCCACCACATTTTATGCTCCATGTTGTCTCTAGCTTCTAACATCATCTTCCAGACCTGAGAGCCTCCTTTCTAAGGCACATACTGAGGGTAGTGCCTTTTACAATACTTGTTCCACATATAATTTGACCATAGAGTATTTGTAGTTCTGAATTTCCACTAGAGTTTAGCACATAATGATTTAGAAACATCAAATAAAGATCTGAAGCCAACTCCACCTTCCTCCTTTGGCAAGCACAGATTCAACCATGAAGACCAATGTCTTCTTCTCCCTTCTTCATTATTATTCCAGAAAAATCTTGCAAACACCCTATGCAGGTCATACATAACACCCTTTTAAGGTCTGATAGCTGAGAGTAGGTGAATTGGCATACTCAACAAAACACTGTTGATCAAAATAGCTTTTCCTCTAAAAGATAAAAGTCTTCCTTTCCAAGCTGCCTGTTTGTCCTTCACTTTTTTGATCAAGTCATTATAATCAGTCTTTTTCTTTCTTGTATGTGTGATTGGGCAACCTAAGTATGCAAAAGGGAAAGATCCCCTAGTAAAACCAGTAATAGCCTCTACCTGTTGTACTATCACATTTGCAACTTTACTATGCATGTAGAAGGAACTTTTTCCTTTATTGATAAGCTGCCCTGACATCTACTCATACTCCTGTAATATTCCCATGATCAGCTGCAATGAAGTATCATTTGCAGATGAGAATATAATAGTATCATCTGCATAAGCAAGATGATTTAAATTAGCACTCCATTTAGGCATTCCATAGCTTCTAAAGCCATTGTCCTCAAATAAAGAGTTCAGACAGCACATCTGCAGACATAATAAACAAGCAGGAGACAGTGGATCTCCTTGCTTAACACCTCTTGTTGAGTGGAAAAAACTAGAAGCTTGTCCATTGAATAGAATTGAGTACTAATTGTTTGCTACAATCTCATCTATAAATACTTCGGCAATTCACATCTTCCTCAGAACTCATGCCAAAAAATCCCAGGACACTTTATCATAGGCCAAAGCCATATCCAGTTTAAGCACCACATTAGCTGGTTTTCCCCTAATTCTTATATCTGATACCACCTCTTGAGTTAACGGTACATTCTCAATGATACATCTTCCCTTTACAAAACCGGAGGATCGATTAGCATGAGATATCAAAGAAGGCAAAATATTTTCAAGCTTATTCTGCACCACCCTAGAGATCACTTTGTTAATAAAATTACTTAGACTTATGGGCCTCATATCTGCAAAGGTCTCAACATTATTATTCTTTGGGATTAGAACCAGATTTGTATGAGCTATGGACTTTGGCAGAGTTTGTTCTTCAAAGAAGACTTTCACTACATTATATACATCAGCCCCCACAATATCCCAGCATACTTGGTAAAATGCTCCTATCATACCATCTGGACCACCTGAACTATCCCCTGACAGATCAAAAATGGCCTTCTTAACATCTTCTAGAGTTGGCATGCTAGTAAGTACCTGATTTTCCTCCTGAGTAAACATATTAGGAACATGTTGCAGCAATGAGAAATCTGAAGAGATATCCTCCTGTGTAAACTGATGATGATAAAATTGGGTTGCTTCCTCAGCTAGAGCATCTTCCTTCTCAATCCAACTTCCATCTTGCTTTTTCATCCTTTTGACCTACAGTCTCTTCCTCCTACCATTTACCATATTGTGGAAAAACCTTGTATTCCTATCCCTCTCAGAAAAATAAGTAAAATGAGATTTCTGTCTCCAGAACTCCTTCTCATAATGCATATACTTCTTCGATTCTGCTTGTGCTAGTTATAGTACCATCCTGTTTGCAGGAGAAGGATCATCTTCAAAAAGCTGTTCTTTAACTCTCACAATATCTTCCCTTACTACCAGCTAGGGGTGTACAAACCAAACCGACAAATCGCACCAAATCGATAAATCGAGTCAAACCGAGAAAAAAAACCCGACTCGTGGTTTCGTTTGACTTGGTTTGGTGTTGGAAAAAAAAACCCGACCATAATTGGTTTGGTTTGGTTTTAGCTAAAAAAGGTCAAACCGAACCAAACCGACCCGACATTACGTGTATTCGATTTTAAAAATATCTTATACACAAGAATATTTATTTGTAATGTAATTTGTAAATATTTCTTAAATTTTTTCATAGCTTTTTGTCTTTTATCATATTATTTTAAGCTTGAACTTAGAATTTGAATGCCAATAAGTTTTATATCTCATAGATGTTAATAACTCAAATAAAGTCCAAATCAAAACCAACTCAACACTAATGCTAACAAAAGAAATTCAATTCTAACACAGAATGACAAAGAATATTGGATATCTATTCTTTAGTTTTGCATAATTGGTTTAGAGCGTAAAAATACATAGCTTAATTTTTTCTTTGTCATGTAACTAATACTTATTAGCCGTACTTATTTTATCATAACTTAGTATTTAGATTAAAGTCATTTTCTTCATGGCTTATTAATTAGCAATACTTATTTTAACCGATTTTATTATTTTTTTGTTGAATATTTTAATACGATGTCATCACCCATCTCACATTTTGTGTTATTTTCTTAAGAAACACCTTAGTTATATAGTTGTATCTTACTAGGACTAAAGAAATATTTGAAGTAAAAGTCATATGTTTTGTATGAAGACTTTTTCGGAAAAAAACCCGAAAAACCCGAAAAAATCGAATAACCCGAGAAAACCCGAAGTTGAAAAATACGAATTTTATTGGTTTGGTTTGGTTTATAAATTTAAAAAACCGACGCAATTAGTTTGGTTTGGTATTTGAAAAATCCGAACCAACCCGGTCCATGTACACCCCTACTACCAGCTGCTTGAAGATATCCCCAAAAGTAGCTTTACTCCATTCTGATAGAACAGACTTAACTTTTTTAACCTTTAGTTTAAAAGTAATGAGTTCATCTGCTTTAAAATCAGTATTCCACCCTTGATTCACAACCTCTAAAAAGGACTCATGTTCTATCCAAAACATTAGAAATATGAAAGGTTTCCTTACATATTGAGATGAATCTCCACAAGTAAGTAGAAGAGGAGCATGATCAGAACCAGTTCTTGATAAATGTTCAACTTCCATGTGACCAAAACAATCCTGTAGTTTTGAGTTAGTGAGCATTCTGTCCAACCTTTTAAAAATACAATCCCTACCAGCTCTACCATTCCACCATGTGAATAAGCTCCCTTTAAAAGAAACTTCAAATAGTTCACATGAATTCACACAGAATGCAAAATCTTCATACTCATCTGGATAAACAGGAAGACCCCCCATTTTCTCATCTTAATTCATAATGACATTGAAATCCCCTCCCACAAGCCAGGGCATTTCCATTTGATCAGATACAAGTTATCCTAAAGAGTAATTCTTTCCAATGCTTCACTCTTTGCATAAATCATAGTAGTCATAAGAATCTTATTATCCTCCTGAAAACTTAGCTTAACTGTGATCTGTTGATTTGTATCCTGAATCACCTCTACATCTATATTGTCATTTATAAAGAACCAAATTTTACCATTGCAGTTATGATGTGCATATCTCATGTCCAATCTCCTTCTAAATCTTTAAATGTGTCTAAAATGCTGAAATAGTTCCATCAAAGCAATGATGGAGAATTTATGATGCCTATGTAACATTTGCACTCTATGAAAAGCTTGTTGTGAATTCACAGACCTGATATTCCAAAATAGAGTCTTCATAAAGATTTATTGACATTCTTCACAGCTCTATTTGGCAATATTCTTATAGGCTGAATATCCACTACACTTTGTTGTTTGCCCTTCTTACTCCCTTTCTGCATGGACTTTGAAGAAATATCAGCTTCCTTAGCTACATGATTAAACACTTGCTTTATGGCTTCCTCATCTACCACATCTTTAGCACTGCAAGCTACTCAGGTAATGTCATATCTGCTAGATTATGGGACACTACATCATGCAGTTCCTTTAAAGGAGAAGGTTTCTTCAGGGTAGAATTTGTTGATCTTGAACTTTTTCCACTAGATCCACATGCAAATCATGAGGTTCCTCCCTTTCAGGTGGATAGGATACCAGTCCATCCTGATTTATAGAAAAATTCAATTGATCCTCCTGTCTGAGCACAATTGGAAAGGGGAAATTCTTTACAGTATGCTTCGATTCTTCCCGTGTTACTTAACCCATGCTCCTGAGCTAACTTGCCCACACATTTATTTAATTTCTGCTTCTCTCCATCTTCTACATGTTCTTGGCTATCTGCTATTTTGTCTCCTCCATCAAAAACTTTTTCTTGAGGATCATCTACATTGTTAGTCTTTTCTTCAAGACCCTTATAAGTAACTATCTCAGTACCTGCAATATCTTCTACTTGTTCTTGGCTATTTGCTACTTTGTCTCCTCCATCAGTAACTTTCTCTTCAGGATCATCTACATTGTTAATTTTTTCTTCAGGACCCTTATAAATAACAATCTCAGTACTTGTACTTGCCTTCCCATTCTCATCCTGCATTCTAATATGACCTTCTTCCCTAGTTACATTCAAACTTTCATCAGATTTGTCAACATCATCTGCCTTCTTGGTTAAAACATCTGGTTCTTTGGATGTCCCTACTGAGTCAGTAGGAACCAAATCCTTTGTGTTGTCATTATCCACCCCTTCTTCTACATTGTGATTCAATACTTCAAAATTATTTTGAAGTGTAACTCCTTCTCTTGCTTGTCTTTCCCTGCATGATCATCCTTCTTCCTCTTTCTTTTCTGCCTTTAACTCAGGATGTAACACTCTACACTCTTCTTTTGCATGGCCTTGTAACTTATATTCAGTACAATACTTAGGCAAATGATCATATTGAATCTCCACTTTCATAACATTCACTTCCTTGGTTTGGTCATCTTCAATCTCCATCATAAAAAACTTAAGAAGATCTGATAATAAATCAGTTGTACCTCTACCCTAGCACAATTAGGCCTGGTTTTCTTAATAGTACCCATGTCTAATAACAAAGGTTTCCCAACTGCCGATGCTAAGGTAAACAAAGATTCCTTAACAAAGGAAGTAGGCAGTAAATAAGGGAAAGATATCCATGTCATTGCAATTGAAGTCTTTTCTTCAACCTTAAAATGGGAGTCATATATGAGAGGTCTCATCTGATAAGACTTACCATCCTTAGACTTCAACCAAGAGGCACTATTAGAAGAGATGTTTATGAAATCTTCCATTAAAGAACATCTAATCAAAACATGTCGATCTCTTAGGAATCCAACTTGACACTTTCCCTTAGTACTACATTGACTTGGAATAATATCTCTCAACTTATCCATTTCTAGCCAGCCATATGAGAACTTACCTACAATAGCATGCTTTATATTTTCTATTTGCTCCGTTCTTGATACTTCTGATGTAGTCCAACGCACCACTGGGATACCATCAACATATTAAACTGCCTTGATAGGAATAGGATCAACAATGGGGTTGGTAGTAGGGGTACATTCATACACAAGAGTCTGCATGTAGGTTGTAGGGTTTGTTTATGTGACTGAGAGAAGCGGGACAATTGGCTGAGAAGGGGTATTTTCGTGTTGGTAAGGGAAGGGTAGTGAACTAGGTTGGAAGTTGATGGAGTTTGGCTAGCCGTCGTTGACGGCTGACCAGTGACCGGAGTGGCCATAGTTTGAAAATAGGTTTAGTTTAGGGTTTGCATGGGAATAGGAGAAAAGAGAAGAGAGCTTTTTTGTATTTGATACCACCTGATAAGAATCGGGTTACCCAGTCCACAATCCGATCCATGTCACCATACCAAATTAGAAATAAAGAGTCGTATGATGATGCATGATAATATGTAATGATGTGCAATGCAATGTACTGGCCAAATAGCTCAAAACTTGTACACAAATGCTATATGGTAATGTTTGCCCAATAGTCATGACCTGCAGGGGGCCCATGGTGTCTATGTGCCACTTGCTCTAAAATTTTACCTCAGATCACGAGCCCTTAACAAGGCCACATCGTCACACCCTATCAAATGTGCTTTTTATATGATGAAGCATAATAATATGTAATGACGTGCAATGCAATACACTGGCCAAATATCTCAAAACCTGTACACAGATGCTATATGGTAATATTTTCCCAATAGTCATGACCTGTAGGGGACCCATGGTGTCCATGTGCCACTTGCTCCAGAATCTTACCTCGGATCATGAGCCTTTAACTAGGCCACATCGTCACCCCCCCGTCAAATGTGCTTTTCATCCGTGTGTGTGTGTGTGTGTGTGTGTGTGTTATATATATATATATATATATATATATATATATATATATATATATATATATATATATATTAGCATATTCTAGTTCATCAGTACATATGAACTATGAACAGTTAGCAATATCAATGTCAAACACAAGGCATCATGCCACAAGTCTTTCATGAATCGTTTCCGAACCATTTCCATCATTTATGAGTGAATGAATGCAAAAATGCTAAATCAATGCAATCAATGCCAATGAATATACTATGGAAGTCACAACACTATAAGCCATATCAAGATAATTATGCTTTGTCGGGGTGACATAAGGTCGTGGACCCCCAATGTCATTATGTGCATTCATACGTATTCTGCCTCACCTTGAAGGAACAAACATAAGGTGAGTGTGTACAATGATCAACATCAATGGGCTATGGATGGCTTCATTTGCTTAACTGGAACATCATATCATAGGCTATAGCATCTCTAGTCTTAAGCTTATCATTATCACTATCATCATCGTAGCATATCTCTTATCTCGTATGGCTATTCATGATCAATGACTCATAGTCTTCTTGAAGATGGAACATTCATAATACAAGAGGAAATTCATGCCATAGGACTCATGCCTTAGAAAGAAAGGTTAGCCTCACATACCTTTGTCGTTTACTATTCTATCGCTTGCTCGTTCTCCTTTAATGCACTTGTTTATACCTTCAAGAGAATTCGTATTGACGCTAGCTATATCGTCGTGAAAGC